>NC_092096.1:29338123-29635623 GCF_045679555.1 Salvelinus alpinus
GGAGTGAGCATCCAGTCGGGAAGGGTTGTGCCAGCTCTGCGCTTTAGACCTCCAGTGCGCCTCCACAGTCCAGTACGTCCTGTGCCTCCTCTCCGCACTCGCCCTGAGGTGCGTGTCATCAGCCCGGTACCACCTGTACCGGTCCCACGCATCAGGTCTCCAGTGCGCCTCCACAGTCCAGTACGTCCTGTGCCTCTTCCCCGCACTCGCCCTGAGGTGCGTGTCATCAGCCCGGTGCCACCTGTACCGGTCCCACGCATCAGGCCTCCAGTGCGCATCCACAGTCCAGAGCTTCCGGCGACAGTTCCCAGTCCAGAGCTTCCGGCGACAGTTCCCAGTCCAGAGCTTCCGGCGACAGTTCCCAGTCCAGAGCTTCCGGCGACAGTTCCACGGTCCGGGAACCTCCTGAGACGGTCCGGGAACCTCCTGAGACGGCCCGGGAACCTCCTGAGACGGCCCGGGAACCTCCTGAGACGGCCCGGGAACCTCCTGAGACGGTCCACGGTCCGGGAACCTCCTGAGACGGTCCACGGTCCGGGAACCTCCTGAGACGGTCCACGGTCCGGGAACCTCCTGAGACGGTCCGGAGCTTCCGGTGATGATCCCCGCACCAGAACCGCCATGGAGGAAGACGTAATCTGCGAGCGGAGTGGGTACTTCGTCCCGCACCGGAGCCGACGCCCTGTGTCACCCATCATAGATGCCCACCCGGACCCTCCCCTATTGAGTCAGGTTTTGCGGTCGGAGTCCGCACCTTTTGGGGGGGGTACCGTCACGCCCTGACCATAGTAAGCTGTTTTTTCTCTGTGTTGGTTGGGGCGTGATAGTGACTTGGGTGGTCATCTAGGTGTTTTTTGTATTTCTATGGTGGCCTGATATGGTTCCCAATCAGAGGCAGCTGTTTATCGTTGTCTCTGATTGGGGATCATATTTAGGTAGCCATTTCCCCATTGGTTTTCGTGGGAGCTTGTCTACATTGAGTTGCCTGAGTGCACACCAGTAGCGTCATGTTTCGTTTATGCGTTATTGTTTTGTTTTGGTGAATTTCAGTTTATAAAAAATATGTGGAACTCTATTCACGTTGCGCCTTCGTCTACTCATTTCAACGAGCGTGACAACAGTTCCCTGTACAGGTTATTGTCATATATGCCTCCACTATTATTTGTACCATTAACTTAATTTAAAACATTTATCATTCAAGTATATGAGTCCTTGCACAGATGTCCAAATGTTTACTATTAAACTGATGGTTTAATATACAGATGTAGGATCTTAATTTGAGCCAGTTTGCTACAGCAGGAAAATGAGCCTGCAACAGGAAATGTGAATTATTATGTGCATTATAATTAATGGCCATTTTTGTAGGGGTTGATGCATTTTTCATTAGAGCAAACCAAGTCTGAAATGGAAATTTAATTGGAAATTACAAACTTTAGAAGCCTTTATAAACCTGAAATACACTACAAGTTTGAATTTCCTGCACAGATTCTAAGCAACAAAATTCTAAGCAACAAGTGATCAAATTAAGAGCTGTACTATTCATTAAGGCTGTTTATAGGGTAATAGCCTACGGCTGACCAAATAAACAGATCAAAAGGGTAGTATGGGCTGAAAGCATGGGGTGGATGTATGGCTGACCTTTCCCAGGTATACCCCCAGTGTTTAACTTTATTATACCACAGTTACAAGCACAGCTATAACTAGTGATATGCACTGAATAATGAATATTTAAAAAAATGTTTCCTGAATGTATAGAGATAGTTATACAAAATAAAATATCCCAGCCCACTGAGCAAAAACTTGAGTCCACATAATTTCAACCAACAAATTCAATGTGATGGCGTTGAGCCAAAGTGGAAAACTGACTGTATTTGAAAAAAGTCATCAACGTAAGGGAATTTAGTATTTTTTTCACTCAACTTTTCACCTGAATCCAATGACATGGTGAATCTTTTTTGTGATTCACGTTGAATTCACGTTAGTTGACCACTCAACCAAATGTAAATCAAAACTTTGTTGAACTGACGTCTATGCCATGTGGGAGATGTGTCATCTGTTTTTCTCCTTTGTCCAGGGGCCTTGTGTTATGCTGAGCTGGGAACCACATTTACAAAGTCAGGGGGCCACTACACCTATCTGCTGGAGACATTAGGACCCTTGCCTGCGTTCCTGCGTCTCTGGGCAGAGTTTTTATTCATCAGGTCAGCAGCCTGTATCTCTGTCTCTTTGCATACACTCTTAGAATAGTTTAGGAGACAAACTTGTAGTAAACTATACTTTCTAATACTTTTACTGTACTCCATGTGGACTGTAAAGGCCAGCTGTAGCATCCTATGTGTCCCTGGCGTTCGGACGCTATGTGGTGGATCCCTTTTTCAGCCCTTGTGCTCCTCCCACAGCACTGATTAAACTGGTCAGCATCCTTGGAGTGAGTGAGTGATAAAATACAATCGATAAGACTTTGTGAATTGTTTGATTACTATGGAATACTATTTCAACGAGGTTTATCTTCCCCCTCTCCCTGTAGCATTTGTGGTGGCGATAAACTGCTGGAGTGTGACCCTAGCCTCTCGCACCCAGATCACGCTGACATTCATCAAGATGTTTGCCCTGGTCCTAATCATCGTTCCTGGCATCATGGCATTAGCCAGAGGTGGGGTAGTGGTTTTGGTAGAGTAACATGATACACGATGTACACAATATACCCAGGACCCTATTCAATCAAACCCTGCTAACTCGTTTTCATCTCTCCCCTCCCCAGGACAGACAGAGAACTTTCAGAATGGGTTTGAGATTGATACATTAACACTGAATAAGCTACCATTGGCCTTTTATTCTGGTCTATATGCCTATGGTGGATGGTAAGCAGTGCACAAGAAAATCCCATATCATATACCAATTGTTGTGTTATCCATAAAGAACTGTTAACTGATAAATTGACATCTTTTACTTTCTTTGCAGGTTTTATCTGAATTTTGTCAGAGGAGGTCATTAACCCAAATAGGTATTTTACATAAAAAAAAACAATGTGATTGACCAATTATTTCCACACAAAAAAATCAAGTAACCTCAAGTCTTTGTTTGTCTGCTCTATTTTGTCAGAAACATCCCACTGGCAATCATCTTCTCCATGGTGACGGTGACTGTGTGCTACGTTCTTGTCAACGTGGCCTATTACACCATGATGACAGCAGAGGAGCTTCTTGTGTCTGACGCTGTGGCTGTGGTCAGTAATATGGCATCAGATGGTCAAATCCAAGAGAAGGAAAATAACTGCATGTGAAATGAACTGCATGTCAGCCTTATATACGCTGTCTGTTTATCGCAGACGTTTGCCAATCGTGCGCTTCACGGCTTGGCCTCTGTGATTCCTGTACTGGTAGCTGTGTCCTGTCTTGGGGCGCTGAACGGTGGCTTCTTTGGAGCACCCAGGTAATAATGCTGCACTCTCGTAATTCAGAAACGTACACCTTGATGTACGCTTGGCTGGTTCTATTCACGAGACGTCTGTCTGTCTGTCCGTGGTGCAGGATGCTGTTTGTGGGGGCCAGGGAGGGACACTGGCCAGTCCTCTTCTCAATGATCCACATCCGTAGAAACACGCCTCTGCCTGCTGTTCTGCTGCTGGTATAGTCTACTACTACTGCCCATAGTCTACCTTGCCAACCCAATTAGTCTCTTTACAGACATTTGTATTGGGTTGATGAGGTAGGTCTATGCTTTGCTTTCATGGTCCAGTTGAGATGTTTGTTGTCCTTCCTGCAGTATCCGTTGGTGGTAGTGATGGTGGCCAGAGGAGAGATATTCCAGCTGATCAACTTTGCCTCCTTCTCCCGGTGGCTCTTCATTGCCATGGCGACCATGGGGATGCTCATCCATCGCTACCGCTTCCCCCTCCACCCAAGACCCTTCAAGGTTGCTATGACTACTATAATTAACTCATGTTACTTGTTTGGTACTTACTAGTTGGCTGTTTCTTGACTGTTTACCTAGTTTTATTCCTGTGATCAGCTCATAATTCTATTCTATGTCTACTAGGTGCCGCTGGCCATTGCAGTCACTTTCACAGTGGTGTGCTTCTTCATCGTTGGGCTGTCTCTGTACTCAGACCCCTGGAACACAGGGGGCAGCTGTGCTCTCACCCTGTCTGGAGTCCCTGTCTACTACCTGACCGTGCACCGCTCACGCCTGCCCGCCCGATGGAGAAAGAGCTTCAGTGAGTCACATCCTTATCATGCCACTATAATGTTGTCATCATACTGAATTACTGATAGCAGAAATGTCAGGTGAGGGTGGTGTTGTGTGGGATAGTTATGGCTGTTGTGAGTCACCGACAGGACTGTCTCTCTATTCTCCAGACTACTGCAGTAAGCAGCTCCAGATACTGCTGGAGGTGGCTCAGCAGGAAGTCCAGACCTACTAAAGACGCCTCTTTACTCACACGCACTGACCAGACGAACGGACACCCATTGCTGTGCCCTCCATATTGTATATGGATGTGAATACCAAGGCATGTTACTTAGATTTGGAAAAGAATGAGCCGTTAACTCTACAGCATTCACTGCTCGGAAAGTTAGTTCTGCTGAAAAAACCCCAATGACTATTGTTTTTGTTTACTTGAATTAATGAGGTGTACTTTTTACGCTTTGAATACGATATATGTTTTGTGTTGATTATTTACATTTAAAATGACAATCATGAGAAAATGTTGCCATACTGGTATTTGGTACTCAAAACAAAAAGAGAAACTGCGACGTATTCATTCATTCCATTTACATAGGATTCATAAAACAGACATGCTTTTCTTAAACATCCCAAAAGTTACCCATGTCAGTTTTTCCACAAACCCTGCTCTGGGGTCTGTTGTACCAGACATGTAATAAATACTGAACCAGAATGTAAAAGTTCTTGCATATTATGTGGTGTTCATGCCCCTTCCAGTTTATCATACCTTCAATTATAATATGGGACAAGAAACCCAGGACTGTGTGAATCTAGTCAAAGTTAAGACATCTAATCCCACCCAATGTGAAAAGAAGCAGCAAAGTCACCGGGTTTCACTGTAGTCAGCACACCCACCCAAAAAGAAAAAAGTAATTTTAAACATTTACATTAACTACTTTCCAAGACACCAATACTGTAAAAACACAAAGCAAAGTCAATCACCAGCAATCCCATGCCATGATATTAAACACTAGCAGAAAGGATGCTCCTCAAACTTTAACCTGAATGTGTCCACAAGCACAGCTAACAAACAAACCAAGAATAACTATAAAAAGCCATACATCGTTCAGAATTGGTCATAAGCAAATGATGCAGTCTTCCTTTCCATTAACAAAGTAACAACTATGACCGTTCGATCAAAATAAAACCATAATAAACTCATGCATTAAATGTTTAATCTTCTAGCCAAAAAACTTCCAATGACAATTCAAACATACATTTTTTAAAATTCAAATATATTTCCCTTCTACAGACGGAGTAAGACAGGAATAGAAGGCATCACCATACTACTTTATGCTTTTACATAGTTTCTCACTCACTACTACCACTCTTTAAAAGTTCACAAAGCAGATTGGACATTGTGTCATACATAGAATAAGTTACAAAAGTGCACTAGAATAAGTGTTGACTTGGTCAATCAAAAATGGCATCTCCTTTGGGTGTAGACAGCCCTGGTTGTTTATTACTTTCTCTCATTGGTGGTTGGTCATCTGTACATCATGTTACATCCTTTCAGAGGTCCAATCAAATGGAGACTCGCTCACTTCAGAGGAGGCACCACATCTTATATTCTAGCATGGTAGTGTCGGTCTCACTGGATAGTTTGATGATTTATGTATAAATGTACATTTTAAAAAGCAAAACATATTACAAAATGTGCAAATTAAACATACATATTCCATGTAGGCTACATACAACTCAGGCATACTTTTCGGTTCCCTAGAAGTTCCTTCAAGACTATCGTGGGAGACAGTGAATTGTAATCAAAATATGGTCACTTAAGCCTGTGGCATGAAACACAACCAAGCGAGAAGAAAAAGACTGGTTAGTAGTGACAAAAGCAACCAACGACAAAGGAAAAATCTAAGTTAGAAAGAAAACTCCCACATTTACAGATTGGAAGACGATGTGAGCAGCTTGGGTAATGATGAGACTATGGCATCCTCATCTAGCAAAGAACTTTGAAAGGGTTGCGCTCTCTGCTCAGCAGTGGCTACTTGAGTTCAGGGATGAGCTGAGACCAGCTGATGTTCCCCATACCCAGATCATCATCCTCCAGGCCAGAGAAGCTGATATCCACCAAGATCTTGCTCAGGCTGTCGTTCATGGTGTCCAGGACCAAGCCCTCCGTAAGGGAGCGGTTGGCTGTGGAGGGACCCCCGATCTGGAGCTCTCTGGAGCAGCCCTGCAGACGCTCTGGCCCCGGGGAGCAGGTGCCGGTGGGGCCAGCCGCAGATGTGGAGCGTGCAGAGGTGAGCAGCTCGCGAGGGGAGTTGAACAAGGGCAGGTCCTTAAAGGGAGTGCTACTGAAGCTGAATGGGGTGTGGTCATGGCGGTGTGGGGTGAAGCTGGGGCCGGGGGTGCGGATGGGGCTGAAGTCCAGCATGCCCCCTCTCTCCTTGCCCAGCGGGGTCACCCTCCAGGGCTCTAACAGAACAGTGGGTGGCTTGCTGGGGGTGGAGGAGGCTGGGTGGCTGCTCTTGATGGGAGTCTTGAAAGAGAACTCCCTGCAGGGGCTGTCAGGCTCCGGCCGGGGGTCGAGCTCGGCGTCCTGTAAGGCGGAGCCGTCGGAGGCCAGGCCCGAGTCGAAGAAGGTGCTGTCAGGGAAGAGGAGCACGGGCTCCTCGTTGGAAGGCAGGACGAGGCGCTGCTTGCGACGGGAGCTGCTGACTTCCTTCCTGGTGTTGGTCAGAATGGCCCTAGGGGTAACAGAGGTCAGGGGCACACAGACCTGCTCCTCCTTCATCTCCTCAACTGGAGGAGCATACAGCATCACTGTGGAGGCATCACTGTACGTAACCTGCAAACGCAGTAACATGTATTAATTTAATAATTATAGGGAATCAAGTAACCCCCCGCCACTTTACAAAACAAAAAAAGGTATGGTGAGACTTTACCTTGGGAGCTATACGGACCCTCTTGCCCCCTCCTGAGGAGCTAGATTTCTGCTGGGGGGCAGAGAGGGGGAGCCGTGTGGACGAGGACAGGAAGAGTGACTGGGTGAAAGGCAGCTGGATGGGGACCAAGTAGGAGTCTGCACGAGGAAGAAGAGGCTTCATCTTCCTCTCTGAAGATATGGATGGCAAAAAAAAAAAAATTGAGGCAACGGCTACACATCAATAATTTCCAACTCTCAAATGTTTGGTAATCGTCCAGCTGCTTGTTTCCCCCCACTTACCAGGAACACTGGCAGATGTTTTCTTGATTTCAGGAGCAATTCTCTTTTGTTGCTGCGGGAAACAATTGAGATGTTAACTTATATGAAGACGGCATGAGTTAGACCTGTGTAGGAGAAGTTACTGACTATGTACGGTGGTCCTGTGATGTCTGCCTCTCTCTGCCTACACCTCGCATCTCCCCTGAAATGAATTGTCAGCTTAATGAGCTAAACAAGAGCAGATGGAAAGCATGTCCTGTCCTCTCTCTGAGTGTCCTGTCCTCCCTGACTGACTGCCACAGATGAAAAGGGTAAAACAATCTTACATGTTGGTCACAGACCTGCATGGTCCGAGACGAGACGGAAGTTGGATCAGACTCAGTCTGTGGGGTGGAAAATTGGTCAAAAGGGACAGAGTTATCATAGAGATAATAATCAAAAAGTAGATTTCAGAGTGAACAGTTATTTGCAGGCATTTGTCCTTTTGTGGAGTCCCATAGTTGTAATTGGCCAGCGACAAAATATGACTAAGAACAGAAAAGTGGGTAACATGCCAACCTTGTACACCTGGTCAAGAGTAAGGCAGCGATTGGCCTCTGGGCGGATGGTCCAGTATGAGATCTTGCCATCTTGTGTTGTCTCACGGATGAACATGTCATGCAGGGAGAGATTGTGGCGGATGGAATTCTGGCAGAGGAGCATAGACAATATCAAACTAAGAGGATGTGGCTTATGCCATTGGCAATTATACAAGTTTTTGTTGGGTGCTTAAGGGGTATTTTTCTGCTTCTATTGTAACATGATCTTGTCCTCAACTACTAGAGTGGCACCAATACAATCTTTCTGTGACCAAGGGCTTATTGTGGATGTTTACCTTCCAGCCTGGCTTAGCCACCTTTCTGAAATATGGAAAGTGATCCTCAATCCAAGTATAGATCTCTTTCAATGTCATCCTCCTGCTCTTCTTACTGTTGATGGCAAACTGAATCATTGCCATGTACGAGTAGGGTGGTCTCTCTGACAAGGGGTCTTTGACAACCCTGTGTGCTTCCATTCGCTCACTTTGTGACTGTGTGCAAAACAGAACAAAAGAGAGGTTGGTTTCATTTGGCCTATTTAGATACTACTCTTTTAAGACTCAACAAATGCAGCAAGCATGCAGAACTAATATCACACTTGAGTGCAACACTTGAAACATTCTAGATAAACATATAACACGGTGTCGGTGACACCCTCCTTGAGCGTCACTGTTTACATACGTCAGTTGACAATCACACTGAGATGCTAAAAGAGGAGCCAAACCTGGAGAATCTGTTGGCAAGCATCATGATTCTCTTTGTTGGCAGCTTTCTTAGCAGGATCTGGTTCAAGACCGTCTGTATTCATCCTCCCAAGCCACTGGATGTTAGTAAGGCTGTCATCTAGAGGACTGCAATCAAGGTCCCTGTTCACTGTGAAATAATAAAAACTGTGCGCATCAACAATGTTCATCATCAAACAGTTAAACAACACCGGAAAAGTAGAGGGTCATTTAACCCAAAATCATGAAAGCATATAAACATACATGGTTTAATTGTAGTCAAAGCCTTAGTATCCTTTAGGCAGTCCATTGTTGTTGCCTTCTCTGGCTGTGTGACAAGAGCCATGCTACTCCTACCAGAGCTGCGACCTCTCATATAGCTAGGTTGACTGAAAGAATCTGCAACATCCTTGATACAGCCACCACCACTTAGAAGGATGAATTTGTTTGGTCCTTGAGAGCCACACTCCTTCCCCTTGGCAGTGAGGGCCCCAATTACACTCTGAAGGTCTGCAGTTTTGGGGATGACAACCACTTGTGTGCCAGGCATAGTGGGATGGTCCATGATACGGATGCCATCAGGAAAACACTGGCCACCTGAGGGTTTGGATGTGGATGCTTCCTTGTGTCGTAGTCCATCCGGCTCATCAACTGCTGGTTCATTTAGCTGAAAAGGAAGCTTCCTCCTCCTAAGGATCAGGGGCCTTCTTGGGCTCTGTCTCATTCTGCTCAGATTACAGAGCTGGCCCTTTGACTTCACTTGATGTCTGAAGAGATAACAGGTAACGTTAACGTTAGAATGTAACGTTACAGCCAAAACTACATTTTCGCTGGGGCAGAAAAAGCTGGTTAGGTTTGAGCTAGTTGGCTATAATGGCTAAATGATAGCTAAACTGATCTGATGACGAATCAGGTGCTGACAACTTTCTACCTGAGTTGATATGCTGCAACTAAGTAAGCAAGGCTGTCGATGCAAAAGCTGTTAGTTCGAAAATTATGCAAGGTTCTTTTGATGGGCAAATTAAAGTAGCGTTGGTAAAAACGCCGAATTAAATGTATATCAGGTATGGATCACATCATGAAGTGATGTTTTCCATATTTGCGCTGACGTTACTCTAGTAACTTGCTAATCTAACTATACTAAAATCTATTTGATTGTATCAATTAAAAATAAAGCAGCCAGGTAATTGTTACAATAGCTAGCTAGCTAACGATTTTAGAATAGAAATACCAGCCTTTCAAATATCAGCTATGGTTATGACGCAGTCTTCTAGAACATGATGGTGTTAGCTAGTTGCTAATCCACGGGTTTCTAGTTAGCTAGTTAGCTAACATACAAAGAAGGTAGAAACATATTCTCCAAACTAGCTAGTAGTTAGTTAGCTAGCGGTAATAGTTAACGCGTTTAGTTTGCCAGCTAACGTTAGTCCAGTTAATTAGCCAGCTAGCTAGCAACTTTAACCAAGTTGCATATAACAAACCTTCATATTATGGTGATGCAATGCGCTTTTGTTCTGGGTTATTTGACTCCTTAATTAAACAATGACAATAATCGAAAATGAAAGTTGACAGGTAGTTTGTAGATCTCAATCTCCTTTCATTCAGTGTGAAAGGTAATGGGATTTTGAATTTTGGCGCAGTATTTGCGATTCCGGTCATGTGGTCTTTGCATATCCAATGGACTGAACCCAGTGGATGTGAAAACCAATCAGCGTTAACCATCATGTTAACGGCAAGACTTGGAGGACAGCGAAGCGAATGCAAAACGTTTGCACTTTCTGATTCAGACATTATTTCTTCAAAACATTGATAGCTAGCTACTTCTGACATGCAGTTTACACCCAGGTACGTCGTGTGATTATACGAAGGCGTATGTACTCTTCCATGTGTTCATGGAAGGGTACTTCACTCTGTTGTTATTTTTTGTTGTTGTAGCTAACTAGCTACTTAACCCAAAGCAAGCTATAGCGTTATAACGTTTCTTATATGCCACATCTGTTTCATACTGCATTCCTTTAAAACGTCACCATATATTTAACCTTCTCTTTATCCCATCAGCTCCTCAGCCATGATCTCTGATGCCCCGTAAAACAAGAAAGAAATCTTTGCCAAACTCACAGAAGCCGTCGTTGTTGTTTTTTGAGCCACCACTTGATGACGCCAGATACCACAATGTGCCTCAAGTGAGCGGCGCACTCAATCCCAAATCATTTCTAGATGAGGAGCAGCGACAGAACAGCTGCACAGCCTGTAGTTCTTGGGTAATCACAGTTTATAACTGTTAATGTGTATGATGCTAATCATGTTTTTAATGTAATTATTTACTATCTTCTGAATGTTGTCCTTTCATACCATAGACTATAAATAATGTATGACAAACATGTTCAAAGATGTCTCGTCTCTCGCTCACTCAATTTCAGGTGAGTCCACAGTTTGATCAGCTACCGCCCCCTGCACCCAGAGGAAGGCGAGGGAGGAAGAAGTGCATCTCTGCAACAAGCATTCTTGACAAGAGTTCTCACTTATCCAGAAAAGGTAGTGTTTACAAGTTCCAAGCCTTATCCTTTCAGAGAAGGTCAACAGCCCAACCTCTCCATCAAAAGCATGCATGTAGAAAGAAGGCTGTAGAATCTGCTCTTGGGGCCCATGAGGAGCAGCAGGGCTTGCAAGTTCATAAGGTTGGTTCTCTAAGTACAGAGTACCTAAGTAACCAAGATGAAACGGAGACACCAACACAGATAACTTCTCTCAGGAAAGGGACAGCTGAGAGGAGACGGTTGTCAGAGTTAACACCGGAAGATGCAGCATCAACCTCCAGCAGATGTGTGGGGGTCCTTAGAACGTCAGCTGCCAATGTTGCCAGACATGGCAAGAGCCCAGCGGCATGCTCTGCTCGGACTCCTGCCTCAGCAACACACCACACCCCTGGCACGGACAATGTCTTCTCCCCACTTGATGTAGAGACTCCAGAGTTACACCATGATGGAAGTTCCTCCTTTCTTCGCCTCCTGTTGCCTGCGTCACAGCCGATGACCCCGCCACATACTGTGACTTCAGAGATTTTAGCAACAGACACCCCAGAGAGGGACTATGGAGTCAAGGTTACATGGAGGAGGAGGAAAGGGCTGATGAGGTTGCTGAGGGACCGAGGTTATCTTTCAAGTGCAGAGGCACTAATTAGCATCTAATCAACATAACTGTAAATGTTGACATCATTTTACTATCATGTTCTGCAATTAACAATGAATTGTAGTTAACATTGTAGTTAACACCACATGAATAAATTAGTCCACTGATTGAAAGTGATATGTTGCAATAACTATAATATTATTGAGTCCACTCAATTGTTTTGCTGCTCGGGATAACTTGGCATGTTGTCCATGTGCAGTTGGTAGTTCAGCCCATTATGGATGTGGCTCTGTCTAGGTTCTTGTTTTCTTTGTACCCTGGGTCCACATTAAATATTTTTTTAAATTGGTTGTTTTTCAATTTAACATAAATGCATAATGAATTTTTGAGGTTTGAGTGTTACAACACTAGCTAGTAACGTTGGTATAAATAGAGGGTTCTATTTACTAGCTACATTTGTGGTAACTTGGAATGCAGAGGCAAAGAAACCTGTTCAATCACTCAAGTCTATATAACCTGCCATCCAATAGGATAGTCCGTTGTAGTCATGTGCGGTAACTAGGGCTGTGGGGAACAATTTTCCAAGCGTGTCAAGGAAAGTTGTCTGCTGCACGGGGAGGCCACCACCAGCTGGGATCCATAGCAACCGTGGATAAACATGAGTTACTACAGCACAAGGTAAGTAAAAAAAAAAAATATATATGTAGTTCTTTGCCCATGATACTATGTAGACATGCAGTGTCCAAATTGCATGGGCGAAGCGTGTCTGGTGGGTGGTGCGCGAGACTAGTCTGTCACTTAACTTTTTCAGAAGGCACTGTTGCTTGAGAAGACTGATGCTAGTTTGGCTAATGTTAGGCTAGCTAGCTAATGTTTCTTGCTTGCCTGAAGATAACCGAGCACGCTAAGTGGTAAATCAATCATGGAAGATGATACCAAGCACAAACTAAAATACATATTTTCCACAACTTGAAATGTAGCTAACTATTGTATACAGGAATCAAGCAGAGTTCAACGCTTATCATTAACAATTTGGGGATCGTTTTATCACGAAAAGGAAGCGTGAGTTGGTCAGTGAATTGTAGCTTGGAAAACTCCATCGATTGTTAGCTAGCTAGCGTGCTTGTTAACGGTAAAGCAGAAGGCACACAATTCTTCATGGATTGCTCGTAAACTTTTTGATATTTTTTTGTAACAGGAATGGGTTTGAAAATGAGAGAATCTTTTTTATTTTAACTTGCTAGCTAGCTATAACGTAAAATGTCAAAATTGTATGAACATGTATGTTGACAACGAAGCTATAACGACGTTATAAACATCTGGCTAGGCTCAAGCCTTGAATATGTTGGGTTGCTAACGTTACATTATTGCGTCACAAAAGCCATCAGATAGGGAATATATTACACTCGATTTCTCGAGTTACTGTGGCTTTGTCATAGGAGCTTGCGCCATTGTCATTGGAGACGGCACCGCAGAAATGTGGGTAGCTTGCTAAAAAATACAGTATTAGGGCCTATGAGTGGGGCAATCTTGGCAACATCACTTGGCACGGTCACTACCGAAGAAGTCTCCGAAACGGAAGAAGTGACAGGATGAACAACATCAACAAAAGCAGGTGAATCAAGCTAATGTCATAGGCATGATGATGGTATGGAATTGTGGCCAACATGGGGACAATCCGATGTTGATTAGGGTGTTGGATGGTTCAGTTCGTGGTTAATGATGTGATAGGCTACATGGAGGCAATAGACAAATGATATGTCAGTCAAGAGTATGATTATTATTTAACACTTCCTGAACCCTTCGGCATAACAGAATCACCTGTCATAAACACAGTCATGACAGTTTGTCATTAAAATGACAACTGACTTTATACTGTTTATGACCATGCTATTATGACAAACACTGTTCTTTTGAGCAGTTTAAGGTGTTATACTAGCACCCACAAGTGAAATCCACTGCATTGCTTTTGCAATCTCATTTCACCCTGTGAAGTTGAGTTTCATTTAGGGATTCTTACTGCTTATTTCACTAGCAAACGTTTTCCATATGCTGTGCATTCCAGGTCAAAATAATGACACTCCACCCCCATATGATTGTGGATTGGAATGTAGGATGGCTGAATGTTATGTGACTATCTGGAGGCAATAAAGAATTCCACAGTCTTCGGTTTTTAAAGCGTACCCACGACTGTTGCAATACCATTGCACCCACAACAAACAATATTATTGGCTATTCCCTTTGTGACATCAATGCACACTGTGGAAAATGGCTCAGGAAAATTAATAGGCAAACATGTTGACACAAGAAATGCAGTATTTCCTCTAGGATTTCCACCGAACATTTTAGAGGCCCTCTTGGACGCTGAGACAAAATGTTGCAGTTTTAAAGCAAATTTCCTGCAATTCTACACATTTTGCCATGGGGCAGAGAGAACATTTTACAGTTTTATAGCTAGTTTCATGCTATTCTAAACATTTTGCCATGGGGATGAGAGAGCATTAGCAGTAAGTATCCAAGGTTCTTTTGATGAGCAAATTAAAGTAGCGTTAGCTAGCTAGCTAGGGTAACCTGTTAACACCAAATTAAATTTATATCGGATATGGATCACATCATGATCTGATGTTTTCCATATTTGTGCTGACGTTACTCTAGTAACTTGCTAATCCTTTCCTACAATTCTACACATTTTGCCATGGGACTGAGAGAAAATGTGCAGTTTTAAAGCTAATTTCCTGCAATTCTACACATTTTGCCATGGGGCAGAGAGAACATTTTACAGTTTTATAGCTAGTTTCATGCTATTCTAAACATTTTGCCATGGGGATGAGAGAGCATTAGCAGTAAGTATCCAAGGTTCTTTTGATGAGCAAATTAAAGTAGCGTTAGCTAGCTAGCTAGGGTAACCTGTTAACACCAAATTAAATTTAAATCGGATATGGATCACATCATGATCTGATGTTTTCCATATTTGTGCTGACGTTACTCTAGTAACTTGCTAATCCTTTCCTACAATTCTACACATTTTGCCATGGGACTGAGAGAAAATGTGCAGTTTTAAAATAACTGTCCAGTGAAAATCTCACTATTAAAAGTTAATATTCTGTTAACTCATATCCATATAATGTTATAGACTCGTTCTATACACATATTTGTGGCCAAAGCATAAATTGGAGAATAAACACTTCAAACTTGCATCTCAAACAGACCGTTTAATAAAAAATGCTTGCTTTTTCCTCATGGAGTATGATGTAATACTCCTAAAGAGGTTGAGCTGGCCAATCAGCAGTCTACTCGTATTAATATTTTTAATGATCGGTATACGCCCACACCATTCTGTTGTTGGGGTACGCCTAAACCATTCCAAGACAGAAAAGCTTTTTTTGGGAAGGAAAGCTATTTTACTCATATTGTAATTCGTTCTAGGTCATATTTCATATTAATCTGGAAACACTGGACAGCTACTTTTAAGCAAATGTCATGCAATTCTACACATTTTGCCATGGCTTATGCTGTGTTCTTATGCTATCTGAGTGACTCGAACATAACAAAATCAAAAGGGGCCCCATGCCAGTTTTTATTCTGGTGGTTGTTAGCTAGTTCTCAAAGATGATCTTATTTAAAAATATATGCCCTCATTATCTTTTCTGCATTTTTTTTTATATCTGGTTTTAGTTGTTTAAGTTTCCACTGAAAACTTTTTATGAATACAGGGGAAACACTGAATCAAATCAAATCAAAATCAAATTTTATTAGTCACATACACATGGTTAGCAGATGTTAATGCGAGTGTAGCGAAATGCTTGTGCTTCTAGTTCCGACAATGCAGTAATAACCAACAAGTAATCTAACCTAACAATTCCACAACTACTACCTTATACACACACACAAGTGTAAAGGGATAAAGAATATGTACATAAAGATATATGAATGAGTGGTGGTACAGAACGGCATGGCAAGATGCAGTAGATGGTATAGAGTACGGTATATACATATGAGATGAGTACTGTAGGGTATGTAAACATAAAGTGGCATAGTTTAAAGTGGCTAGTGGTACATGTATTACATAAAGATGGCAAGATGCAGTAGATGATATAGAGTACAGTATATACATATGAGATGGGTAATGTAGGGTATGTAAACATTATATTAAGTGGCATTGTTTAAAGTGGCTAGTGGTACATTTTTACATAATTTCCATCAATTCCCATTTTTAAAGTGGCTGGAGTTGAGTCAGTATGTTGGCAGCGGCCGCTAAATGTTAGTGGTGGCTGTTTAACAGTCTGATGGCCTTGAGATAGAAGCTGTTTTTCAGTCTCTCGGTCCCTGCTTTGATGCACCTGTACTGACCTCGCCTTCTGGATGATAGCGGGGTGAACAGGCAGTGGCTTGGGTGGTTGTTGTCCTTGATGATCTTTATGGCCTTCCTGTGACATCGGGTGGTGTAGGTGTCCTGGAGGGCAGGTAGTTTGCCCCCGGTGATGCGTTCTGCAGACCTCACTACCCTCTGGAGAGCCTTACGGTTGTGGGCGGAGCAGTTGCCGTACCAGGCGGTGATACAGCCCGACAGGATGCTCTCGATTGTGCATCTGTAGAAGTTTGTGAGTGCTTTTGGTGACAAGCCGAATTTCTTCAGCCTCCTGAGGTTGAAGAGGCGCTGCTGCGCCTTCTTCACAACGCTGTCTGTGTGGGTGGACCAATTCAGTTTGTCCGTGATGTGTACACCGAGGAACTTAAAACTTTCCACCTTCTCCACTACTGACCCGTCGATGTGGATAGGGGGGTGCTCCCTCTGCTGTTTCCTGAAGTCCACAATCATCTCCTTTGTTTTGTTGACGTTGAGTGTGAGGTTATTTTCCTGACACCACACTCCGAGGGCCCTCACCTCCTCCCTGTAGGCCGTCTCGTCGTTGTTGGTAATCAAGCCTACCACTGTAGTGTCATCCGCAAACTTGATGATTGAGTTGGAGGCGTGCATGGCCACGCAGTCGTGGGTGAACAGGGAGTACAGGAGAGGGCTCAGAACGCACCCTTGTGGGGCCCCAGTGTTGAGGATCAGCGGGGTGGAGATGTTGTTACCTACCCTCACCACCTGGGGGCGGCCCGTCAGGAAGTCCAGGACCCAGTTGCACAGGGCGGGGTCGAGACCCAGGGTCTCGAGCTTGATGACGAGTTTGGAGGGTACTATGGTGTTAAATGCTGAGCTGTAATCGATGAACAGCATTCTCACATGGGTATTCCTCTTGTCCAGATGGGTTAGGGCAGTGTGCAGTGTGGTTGCGATTGCGTCGTCTGTGGACCTATTGGGTCGGTAAGCAAATTGGAGTGGGTCTAGGGCAGGGGTGTCAAACTCAAATACCCAGTGGGCCAAAATGTAAAACCTGAACAAAGTCGCGGGCCAACATTGAACAAATGAACCTTTTAATATGGACCCAAACAAGTTTTGCTTTAACATTGAATATGGAACAAGCATCGCTTATTACCATACAATATATAATTTAATAGTGGAGACATGCAAAATCGAATTTCAAATGAAAAAACACATCAATGGCATTCATTTATTAAATAAATAAAATTTAAATAAAAATCGTATGCCTCTTTTCTATTTGCAGCCTTCTGATTTAAATACCAAAATAAACTTTTTCCAGATGCGTCGCAGCTCTCATCCACAGCGAGGGAGAACGCAACGAAATATTTTCCCTTTTCCATCAGCTGGTCATACAGATTGGTGGCAAGATCACATGTGCGATCAGCTACTGTGTTCCTGCTCAGGCTCACGTTTGAAAATGCTTGCTTTTTCTCTGGGCATACGAGGTCACAAACTTTCATCATGCACTTTTTCACGAACTCTCCCTCATTAAAGGGCCGGGCTGATTTTGCGATCTCTGCTGCCACTATATAACTAGCCTTTACAGCAGCCTCACTTTGTGATGTGGCTTTTTTGAACATAATCTGTTGTGAAACCAAACTTCTTTTCATCTCCTCTACTTTCTGGCTCCTTTGAGTCATGTCCATGTCCTTGTATTTGTCATGGTGTTTCGTTTCATAGTGTCGTCTAATGTTGTACTCCTTACTTACAGCCACGTTGACTCTACAAACAAGACAAACAGGTTTGTCTTTTACATATCTAAACAGATATTCTGCCTCCCACTTGTCCAGAAAGCTCCTGTTTTCTGCCTTTCTTTTCGCCATTTTTGGGAAGGGATAGCGCGCTGACAGTTGTAGCGTCTATGTTGCTATGACTACTGTCACAGAGGAGAGGGCGTTTCTGAGTCCTGTCCTGATTGGCGCGCGAAAACAACAGCAGAGCATTATGGGATTCGTAGTATTAGCGGTGAATGCGCTGTATAATACCGGCGGGCCAGCTCTAGTAGTAATTTGGTATTGTCTCGCGGGCCAAATATAATTACCCCACGGGCCAAATTTGGCCCGCGGGCCAGAGTTTGACACCCATGGTCTAGGGTGTCCGGTAGGGTGGAGGTGATATGGTCCTTGACTAGTCTCTCAAAGCACTTCATGATGACGGAAGTGAGTGCTACGGGGCGGTAGTCGTTTAGCTCAGTTACCTTAGCTTTCTTGGGAACAGGAACAATGGTGGCCCTCTTGAAGCATGTGGGAACAGCAGACTGGGATAAGGATTGATTGAATATGTCCGTAAACACACCAGCCAGCTGGTCTGCGCATGCTCTGAGGACGCGGCTGGGAATGCCGTCTGGGCCTGCAGCCTTGCGAGGGTTAACACGTTTAAATGTTTTACTCACCTCGGCTGCAGTGAAGGAGAGCCCGCAGGTTTTGGTAGGGGGCCGTGTCAGTGGCACTGTATTGTTCTCAAAGCGGGCAAAAAAGTTGTTTAGCCTGTCTGGGAGCAAGACATCCTGGTCCGCGACGGGGCTGGTTTTCTTTTTGTAATCCGTGATTGACTGTAGACCCTGCCACATACCTCTTGTGTCTGAGCTGTTGAATTGCGACTCGATTTTGTCTCTGTACTGGGACTTAGCCTGTTTGATTGCCTTGCGGAGAGAATAGCTACACTGTTTGTATTCGGTCATGCTTCCGGTCACCTTGCCCTGGTTAAAAGCAGTGGTTCGCGCTTTCAGTTTCACGCGAATGCTGCCGTCAATCCACGGTTTCTGGTTTGGGAATGTTTTAATCGTTGCTGTGGGTACGACATCGTCAATGCACTTCCTAATGAACTCGCTCACCGAATCAGCATATTCGTCAATATTGTTGTTGGACGCAATGCGGAACATATTCCAATCCGCGTGATCGAAGCAGTCTTGAAGCGTGGATTCAGATTGGTCGGACCAGCGTTGAACAGACCTGAGCGCGGGAGCTTGTTGTTTGAGTTTCTGTTTGTAGGCTGGAATCAACAAAATGGAGTCGTGGTCAGCTTTTCCGAAAGGGGGGCGGGGGAGGGCCTTATATGCGTCGCGGAAATTAGTATAACAATGATCTAGGGTTTTTCCAGCCCTGGTAGCACAATCGATATGCTGATAGAATTTAGGGAGTTTTGTTTTTAGATTAGCCTTGTTAAAATCCCCAGCTACGATGAATGCAGCCTCAGGGTGTGTGGTTTCCAGTTTACAAAGAGTCAGATAAAGTTCGTTCAGGGCCATCGATGTGTCTGCTTGGGGGGGAATATATACGGCTGTGATTATGATTGAAGAGAATTCCCTTGGTAGATAATGCGGTCGACATTTGATTGTGAGGAGTTCTAGATCAGGTGAACAGAATGACTTGAGTTCCTGTGTGTTGTTATGATGATCACACCACGTCTCGTTAATCATAAGGCATACCCCCCCGCCCCTCTTCTTACCGGAAAGATGTTTGTTTCTGTCGGCGCGATGCATGAAGAAACCAGCTGGCTGCACCGACTCCGTTAGCGTCTCTTGAGTTAGCCATGTTTCCGTGAAGCAGAATGACGTGTTGGAGCATGCCTCTCCCTGCCTCCTCTTACACTAGCTTCTCAATCAGTTTCAGAAGGGAAATCAACTCCCCCTATGGTCCCCCAGCACTCCTATTGATGTCTGTTTGATGTCAGTGCATTAGGACTGTGCTGACCAGAGGTGCCCTGAGAGCAGAGCATGGTGCTGTATGCGTAGGAGGTTACTGTAAGCTCTGCAGAAAAAGTGTGAAATCCATAGCTCAGTTTTTACCCTGAGAGGAGAAAATAATCAGAGGGCAGTTCCCACCCTTTCCTGTTCTAATGCTGCAATGTGGACTGATTATTTGATGTAATCTGCTTGTGTAGTCTTTCAGAGGATATATGTAGAGGATTAGTGTAAAGAACAGACATGTAGCCTGGGCAGGGTTTCCGTTTGGAAAATTTGGCGCCAGACACTGTGACCGACAAGATTTTAATTTCCCGGATGTTTGACAAATATACCGGACATCCATATGCATTGGGCGCGTAACATAAGGTGTCGTCTCATGGTGCTCAAAAGCACATTTTAGATTATTGTAATTAATCTTAACAGAATAGAAATTAGCCTGTAAAGTTTTAATAAAATAAAGTACAATGATGTTCTTATATCAACATGACAGGTTGAAAAGCAAAACATAGCCCAATGCGTCTTCATCCCTGCAATAAATCGTAAATGAATATCATTAAAAAAAACGAAAAAAAACATTTAGCCTAGAAGAACAAGTCGCCTACACAGTAATAAAACACAACTTCAAAATATAATATTTGTATAATATAATTTGCAAACGACCTGTCCTATAGCCTATTTGTATGAACATTTTAATTAATAAATAAAAAAACACAGCTGGTTTCAAATACAATCTAGGCCTCTCTAATTTAGCCTAGGCATAAAGATTTTAATTAGGCCTAATAAATAACAAAACATGGCTGTCTACGAACTCCAGGGCCAGCCCGCCTCGCTCCCAATTCCAGCTGCGATTCAGCACCACAGCAGTGGAAAGAGGCCACTCTAGGTGTCCACAAAATGAAGAAATTATCAAACTGATGTTGGACAATCAAATTTCATATGTAAATGTGAGAAAATGGTTACAGCTGGTTCAATAATAGAAAGCTTATTTTACAATACTCCTGTGAAACGAGGCCCGCGCCATGCTATTATAAAAGCTCTTGTTTCCAAAGCTCAATGTTTAGTTTCTAAGTGCCACTGAATAAGCTCAACTGAAATGCACCAATAGTGCACGATACACATCATTACTCTACTCTGGTCTATCAATCCATTCCAAATCTATATAGGCCTGGCCTACTATACATGGTGATCTTGCCTAGGGCGGCAGCAGAACTGCTAGGACTGGGCCTGTCAAACATAATAATTTGCCTCTAATTTACTTGCGTTTGCGGCAGACCGTGGCCTGCTCAAAGTGAGCTGCTGTTGGGAAGTCAAAACTGTTCAACTCCTTGGAGCAGCTTAATGCACATCAGCCTCGTTACTTTGTCCTCAAGAAGGTGCGATCTTGAGGCCGTATTTACTCTGATTTGGAGAAAGAATCCCCTCTCGATGGGCACACTGGAAACAGGGATCATCAACACAATCTTCGCCAATTTTGCCCAGTCAGGGTACATTTAGCTGGAGTCCCTTGTGAGGACCTCGCATCTTTTTGCGTGAGTAAAAATAGAAACGCCACCGACACTAATTTCCAAGCTGCTTGAGGATTTATTAACCTAATGAAATGTATTTGCCTATGAAGTTGGAGCACATCGACTGGTATCTTCATCTATAAATAAAAAGCTTTATTTTGCAATAGATTATTAGATTTCTTTTTCCAGGACAATTTGTCCGGTCACAATTTTATTTAGCGTCTTTTATTTTATTTTGGCCCGAACGCTGTCATTTACCGGCTAACGGAAACCTAGAGCCTGGGTTTGGCAGGCAAAAACAACACACCAGGCCTGGTTCGCCACCACGTCCAAGCCCCCCAACCAGCCAGACACTATTTGTTTGTGTCCAGCTGTCATGCATGCAGATGGCACAGCTGCAAGGTCTGTTCAGAGAGGAAACATGGGAGTTTTAAATCCTGGCATGTAAAACATCTAACCTATCTCTCAAGCCCTTTCCAGTATCCTATCCTTCTCTCTTTCTCCGTAAGGGCTCTCTTCTCTCTGCTGTGCGTTTCATGCTTGGGTGACTCAATTGGCAGAGGATGCGAGTGTCTGTTTTAAGAGCTGAACAGAGAGGTGGAAAGTGACCTAAACACAGCAGTATCTCAGGCTGATACCATAAACCTGAGAGTAGAGGGAAAAATGCATCAGATGAAACTGTACTGATCAAGCGCATGGATGGACAAATGAAAATCGGGGTGTCTGTAAGGTATAGTGCACACGATTATCATGGTCAGTGACCTAAGATAATCATGCACTCACAGTCTCACTCAGAATCAGTTACCATTCAGTCTGCTGTCGGAAAATTGGTCCTGGTTTAATTCAATGTATCTTCAGCTTAAATCAGCTTTTGCAGGAATTCCCTTTCCATAAAGGTGTGGTTGTTGTATCCCTATTTCACAATGGCTCAGCAGACCTATAACAAACCAGCTGGACCTCAAGTATCTAACTGTACAAGACCTGTGGGTGAGAAAATGGGGTAGAAGGGTAGAAAATGGTTTGCAATTTACTTCCTATTTTCCAGCACATTCCGAACACATGCCTCCGCAGTGGCTTGGACAATCCATCCAGTTGAGTCAGGGACTGACAGACAGAGGGAAAACATCTGGTATTTGCAATAGGTAGGCTGGTTCTCAACTGACTCATGTAGGCTCCTCCATTTTAGCCTACCTAATCTCCCGTGGGCAGATTCTGTGTGTAGACCGAAGAACCTGCCGTGACTCAATGGGATGCATGAGATAGCGAGCTTCTGTAGTTTCAGTCTTTGGGTTTTCATCATTGTTATATGGACGTAAGGCGGTGCTTCGAGTGCTTACCAGTTGACACTTAACTCTTGTTTCCATCATTTGTTTTGACAGTGTTTAATTACTCTCAGGTGAATCATTCCCCAGATTGCCCTCAGCTGAGGAGAATGCCATTTTCCCTTCACAGGCATGCGCACGCAAACACACGTACACATTTTTACATTTACATTTTACATTTTAAGTCATTTAGCAGACGCTCTTATCCAGAGCGACTTACAAGTTGGTGCATTCACCTTATGATGTCCAGTGGAACAACCACTTTACAATAGTGCATCTAACTCTAAGGGGGGGGGGGGGGGGGGGGGGTTAGAAGGATTACTTTATCCTATCCTAGGTATTCCTTAAAGAGGTGGGGTTTCAGGTGTCTCCGGAAGGTGGTGATTGATTCCGCTGACCTGGCGTCGTGGGGGAGTTTGTTCCACCATTGGGGTGCCAGAGCAGCGAACAGTTTTGACTGGGCTGAGCGGGAGCTGTACTTCCTCAGAGGTAGGGAGGCGAGCAGGCCAGAGGTGGATGAACGCAGTGCCCTTGTTTGGGTGTAGGGCCTGATCAGAGCCTGAAGGTACGGAGGTGCCGTTCCCCTCACAGCTCCGTAGGCAAGCACCATGGTCTTGTAGCGGATGCGAGCTTCAACTGGAAGCAAACTGTACACAAACAGAAGACGATATGACTTAAAGACCCTGTGGTCTCCTAGCAACAGGATCAAGGTCCCCCACTTCTTGCCAGTTTTAGGAATGAGAGGGTTGTTTGTTTATACTTCCGTTAATTGGGAGTAACTGTGATTATCATCCAGAAACAGCTTTACTTACACGGATTCAAGGACCATATAAGGAAAGCCTATGTAGAAAGGCAGAAAACCAGAATAATGTGGTTTCACATTGACAAGAAACCGTTTGGTTCATTTTGCTATGACTAAGCAAATTCCATGTTCTGGCATTTTCTGTCAAAATAAAAGTGTTGGAATATTTTAACTTAAGATACTAGGCCTAGGCTAAAGCCCACAAAGCGTAAACCAATTGGTGTTAAATTCAGTTTTTTAGTCAATGGTCTGCGGTTTTGGTATGTGAAATATCTCCCTCTGAGTCAGAGGAAATGGCGTCTGTGGAGTTCTGCAGAAAGCATTTTTATCTATTCCGATACAGTCATGTCCAGCTTTAGCACGTGGCCTATCAGTCTATATATCTGATACATCTTATAAACTGAAGAAAGACAGACATATAACTAAGTCAGAGGACCTAGTTTAGGGATTTTATGCCCGGTATTTTGTCTTGGCATGAACTCACGCCACATTTAGACTCCCCTAACAAATCCCTGTTCATTCACTGTGTTGTGTTCAGAGGCTAGCCTCAAGTGTGGCGTCATGGCAACTGCTGCTACTCAGAGACCTCACCCTCAGCTGCGTGGCGGTGTCACTCCCTGGGATGGGACTCCCTCCAGGTTGCAGGGTAGCAGGATTGTAGTTGGAGCTTCAGGTAGACCTTCAGACTGACTCTGGACCAGGTTGGGAGTACCATACATTACCGGAGCTGCTGCTGGACTGACTATCACACATCTAGACTGGCTGATACAGCATCATGGACAGTGTAAAGAGTGGTGTCTCCCAGCCTGTCTACAGCTGCTGGTCCTACAGGTATTCAGCAGGCCTACGTAGGCACACGCTCGCACGTAGACATTATCATATTGTGTACACACACACACACACACACACACACACACACACACACACACACACACACACACTGTGTGCTTGATTTCTCATAAATGTGTACTGTAATATGAAAGAGGAACTGAGAGTCCTGTGAGTCAGGTGTTAGTTGTGCCTGTGACAGACAGATAGGCTTTGAGCATCTCCTCTTGTTCCCACTGCTCCTACCTCTTACCCACACCTCTGTTCTCCTTGGGCTGAATGGCTTACCTGCTGTTAAAGGGAAACCACTTTTTTCATTAGTCCACTGTTGATACAGCCCCAAAATGTTTTGTATGTCAGCAGTCAAGTTTGAAAGATATTGGAATTTCAAGAAGCAAAGTGTCACCGGCCAAATACAGTGTCAACAGGGCTAATAAAAAAAAAAAGGTCTCTAAGTATCTTTCCCACGCTCATGTTTCATCTGCTGCATCGTCGTTACTTATTCAGAGCTCCACCACTTGTACTGTAACTAGTTTCTTTTTAACATGTTATATTGTGAGGTTTTGTTTTACAGCTGTTTGTTCTAAGGACGTGCTAAGAATAATATTTGACCAAGTAGCTGACATGAAAGAATTCGATTGAAGTTGCTTGTGTTGAAAAGACTGTCGTTTAGCTTGTATGAGTCCTATAATATCCTAGGCCTAGTTAAACAGAGTTGTTCATGCTCTACACCTCACCATGCGTTGATCATTTATTCAGCTGGTGTCTTTTCGTCTGGCTTCCTTAAAGGCACAATCTGCGATCTGGAAATCTGTTTTAATGGTCATTTCAATTCTTGGTATATAGCAGGGCTGCCGTTTCACACAAAAAACGAATCCCATATTCTAGCTTTAACTTGACGCAGAGCTGATCTGACTGCCAGGGAATCAAAAGCTGCCTAATCTCACCCATGTCATCACCCTGTTTTGAATAATCCGTCTCTCTTGTGATTTCACTCGCTGAACTGGAACTGAAGCCATTATGTCCAACCTCTGGGGAAATAGAAGTTTAATTAGACTTTGTCTCGTTCAGTCTTTCTTTTTAACCCCGGAAAGTCATTTGCCAAAGGGGAAATTACATTTACTTTATTCAATGAACTTTTAAACATTTACTTTATTCAATGAACTTTAAAACATGATTTAAATTAGTCCACAGCTGTGAAGTATATTAATGAGAATCCATTTATTGCAGTTTGTTAATACGCTTCTCTGTTGTCTCTCGTCTGATAATAAAGTCTCTAATTTTATGCTAAATGCCAGAGACGCTTGGAACTGCATCATATTGTCATCTGAATGCAGTAGTCTCATCCTATTCTCAAGCCTTTTCATCAACAGACCGAGGACAATGCGATGACATGAAGGGTATCCTAAAACTTGTTTGTGACAACGTAACAGGCTATTATTGGGCTGCGTTTTGTTTGCTTGTCTCAGTAAGTCTTTTACAGCACAGTGTCAGTGTTATTTATTTCACCTTTATTTAACCAGGTAGGCCAGTTGAGAACAAGTTCTCATTTACAACTGCGTCCTGGCCAAGATAGAGCAAAGCAGTGCGACAAAATCAACAACACAGAGTTACACATGGGATAAACAAACGTACAGTCAATAACACAATAGGAAAATCTATATACAGTGTGTGCAAATGTAGTAAGGTTAGGGAGGTAAGGCAATAAATAGGCCATAGTGGCGAAATAATTACAATTTAGCATTAACACTGGAGTGATAGATGTGCAGATGATGATGTGCAAGTAGAGCTACCGGGGTGCAAAAGAGCAAAAAGTATATAATATGGGGATGAGGTAGTTGGGTGGGCTATTTACTGATGGGCTGTGTACAGGTGCAATGATCGGTAAGCTGCTCTGACAGCTGATGATTAAAGTTAGTGAGGGAGATATAAGACTCCAGCGTCAGTGATTTTTGCAATTCGTTCCAGTCATTGGCAGCAGAGAACTGGAAGGAAAGGTGGCCGAAGTAAGTGTTGGCTTTGGGGATGACCAGTGAAATATACCTGCTGGAGCGCGTGCTACGGGTGGGTGTTGCTATGTTGACCAGTGAGCTGAGATAAGGCGGGGATTTACCTAGCAAAGACTTATAGATGACGTGGAGCCAGTGGGTTTGGCGATGAATATGAAGCGAGGGCCAGCCAACGAGAGCAGTGGTGGGTAGTATATGGGGCTTTGGTGACAAAACGGTTGGCACTGTGATAGACTACATCCAATTTGCTGAGTAGAGTGTTGGAGGCTATTTTGTAAATGACATCGCCGAAGTCAAGGATAGTCGGTTTTACGAGGGTATGTTTAGCAGCATGAGTGAAGGAGGCTTTGTTGCGAAATAGAAAGCCGATTCTAGATTTAATTTTGGATTGGAGATGCTTAATGTGAGTCTGGAAGGAGAGTTTACAGTCTAACCAGACACCCAGGTATTTGTAGTTGTCCACATATTCTAAGTCAGAACCGTCCAGAGTAGTGATGCTAGTCGGGCGTGCGGGTGCGGGCAGCGATCGGTTGAAGAGCGTGCATTTAGTTTTACTAGCATTTAAGAGCAGTTGGAGGCCACAGAAGGAGTGTTGTATGGCATTGAAGCTCGTCTGGAGGTTTGTTAACAGTGTCCAAAGAAAGGCCAGAGGTATACAGAATGGTGTCGTCTGCGTAGAGGTGGATCAGAGAATCACCAGCAGCAAGAGCGACATCATTGATATATACAGACAAAAGAGTCGGGCCGAGAATTGAACCCTGTGGCACCCCCATAGAGACTGCCAGAGGTCCGGACAACAGGCCCTCTGATTTGACACACTGAACTCTGTCTGAGAAGTAGTTTGTGAACCAGGCGGGGCAGTCAATTGAGAAACCAATGCTGTTGAGTCTGCCGATAAGAATGTGGTGATTGACAGAGTCAAAAGCCTTGGCCAGGTCGATGAAGACGTCTGCACAGTACTGTCTTTTATCGATGGCTGTTTTGATATCGTTTAGGAACATGAGCGTGGCTGAGGTGCGTCCATGACCAGCTCGGAAACCAGATTGCATAGCGGATAAGGTATGGTTGGTCGGTGATCTGTTTGTTAACTTGGCTTTCGAAGACTTTAGAAAGTCAGGGCAGGATAGATATAGGTCTGTAACAGTTTGGGTCTAGAGTGTCTCCCCCTTTGAAGAGGGGGATGACCGCGGCAGCTTAACAATCTTTAGGGATCTCAGACGATATGAAAGAGAGGTTGAATAGGCTAGCAATAGGGGTTGCAACAATTGCGGCGGATCATTTGAGAAAGAGAGGGTCCAGATTGTCTAGCCCAGCTGATTTGTAGGGGTCCAGATTTTGCAGCTCTTTCAGAATATCAGCTATCTGGATTTGGGTGAAGGAAAAGTTGGGGGGGGGGGGGGGGGGCTTGGGCATGTTGCTGCGGGGGGTGCAGAGCTGTTGGCCGGGTTAAGGGTAGCCAGGTGGAAAGCATGGCCAGCCGTAGAAAAATGATTATTGAAATTATCGTAGATTTATCGGTGGTGAGTGTTTCCTAGCCTCAGTGCAGTGGGCAGCTGGGAGGAGGTGCTCTTATTCTCCATGGACTTTACAGTGTCCCAAAACTTTTTGGAATTTGTGCTATAAGATGCAAATTTCTGTTTGAAAAAGCTGCCTTTGCTTTCCTAACTGACTGTGTATATTGGTTCCTAATTTCCCTGAAAAGTTGCATATCACAGGGGCTATTCGATGCTAATGCAGTACGCCACATTATGTTTTTGTGCTGGTCAAGGGCAGTCAAGTCTGGAGTGAACCAAGGGCTATCTATATCTGTTCTTAGTTCTATGTTTTTTGAATAGTGCATGCTTAATTAAGATGGTGAGGAATGCACTTTTAAAGAATAACCAGGCATCCTCTACTGACGGAATGCGGTCAATATCCTTCCAGGATACCCGGGCCAGGTCGATTAGAAAGGCCTGCTCGCTGAAGTGTTTTAGGGAGCGTTTGACAGTGATGAGGAGTGGTCGTTTGAGCGCGGACCCATTACGGACGCAGGCAATGAGGCAGTGATCGCTGAGATCCTGGTTGAAGACAGCAGAGGTGTATTTAGAGGGCAGGTTGGTCAGGATGATATCTATGAGGGTGCCATATTTACGGATTTAGGGTTGTACCTGGTAGGTTCCTTGATAATTTGTTTGAAATTGAGGGCATCTAGCTTAGATTCTAGGACGGCCGGGGTGTTAAGCATATCCCAGTTTAGGTCACCTAACAGTCAATTCACATATGGTGTCCAGGGCACAGCTGGGGGCTGAGGGGGTTCTATAACAGGCGGCAACAGTGAGAGACTTATTTCTGGAAAGGTGGATTTTTAAAAGTAGAAGCTCGAACTGGATAGCATGACAGAACTCTGCAGACTCTCTCTGCAGTAGATTGCAACTCCGCCCCCTTTGGCAGTTCTATCTTGGCGGAAAATGTTGTAGTTGGGGATGGAAATTTCAGAATTTTTGGTGGCCTTCCTAAGCCAGGATTCAGACACGGCTAGGACATCCGGGTTGGAGGACTGCGCTAAAGCAGTGAATAAAACAAACTTAGGGAAGAGGCTTCTGATATTAACATGCATGAAACCAAAGCTTTTACGGTTACAGAAGTAAAAAAATGATAGCGCCTGGGGAATAGGTGTGGAACTGGGGGCTACAGGGCCTGGGTTAACCTCTACATCACCAGAGGAACAGAGGAGGAGTAGGATAAGGGTACGGCTAAAGGCTATAAGAACTAGTCGTCTAGTGCATTGGGAACAGAGAATAAAAGGAGCAGATTTCTGGGCGTGGTAGAATAGATTCAGGGCATAATGTACAGACAAGGGTATGGTAGGATGTGAGTACAGTGGAGGTAAACCTTGGCGTTGAGTGACGATGAGAGAGGTTTCGTCTCTGGCGGCACCAGTTAAGCAAGGTGAGGTCTCTGCATATGTGGGGGGTGGGACAAAAGAGCTATCTAAGTCATGATGAGCGGGACTGAGAGCTCTACTGTGAAATAAAACAATAAGAACTAGAGCAGAGCGGGTCAGTTCAGTACATACAGGACAGGAGTTCGAGGCTGGGGCCGACAGATAAACAAAATGAGGTACCTTGTTACTGAAACAGTCCAGGGGGCATCAACTGTGTAGCCGAGTGATCATAGGGTCCAATGAGCAGCAATAGGTGAGTCAGGGAGCCGTTCGGTAGACACTACTACGCTATGCGAGCGGGAGACACGGCGTTCAGGAAGCTAGCGGGCCGGGGCAGGCAGATGGTTCTTCGCGACATTATAACGGAATAGCCTGTTGAGACCACATTGGGGCGATTAAGTCGGCAGACTAGGCGTGATGGATCGGCGGGGCTCCGTGTCGACAGTAAAGGTTTCCAGGCCAATTGGCAAAAGAGGTATTGTAGCCCTAGAATTAGCTGGTATATGGGCCTAGCTCGAGGCTAGCTCGAGGCTAACTGGTGCTTTCTTCGGGACAGAGGCATGAAACATTGATTACCGCGTAGATGCCTGTGAAGTGAACAGAAAAACGGTGTCCTCCAAGTTTGATAGAGGTGGAGGACACTCAGTATATTCCCAGATTAAAGTATAGAAAGATGATACCATGTGACTGATCAAGCAAATACACAGCACCTGATCAATGTTCATTCACTGTCTGGGGGACTGTGACCATGCCACGGTCATATAGGTGTTCATTCGTAGTACTACTGTACTGTCCTATGTCTGTTAGCTCAGATAGGCCTATTTTAGATACATGAAAAATAGATTGCTTGATATGTGTTATGGACTGAGGATCATTTTACATTTCCCTGTAAGCTAGAAAGATCATGTGCTTATCAAACTGAAGGACTACACCAGCATTGACACAGAGTACCAAAGCATCCCGTTTTAGCATTGTTCTTTTTGGTATCACTGATCTCTTGCTAACTCTATTCTTCCCTGTGTCCTGTGTTCTTGTTCGAAAACCCCATGGCCCTGAAGACCCTCCAGCTCCGCCAATTTCTCCTCTACCTTAACAGCAAGGTAAGTAACACAGATGTTGGATCTTAATTTGATCACCCTATTGCAGGAGAACTTTCCTGCAATGCAGGAAATGTAAAACTTGGAGTGTATTTGAGGTTTATCAAGGCTTCTGAAGTTTTTAATTTCCACTTTATTATGTAGATTAATTATAATCTACATAATAATTCACATTTCCTGTTGCTTCAAGATTATTATCCTGCTGTAGCAAACTGGCTCAAATTAAGGTCCTACATATTTAGCACCCATCCATTAGAATACCTATAATTAACCATCCACCCAGCTTCCATCAACTAGTCATTTCATGGTCAAAGTATAATTGTTGTATTCATAGTAAGCTCCAATAGGTCAGTGTTCCAAAAGAGGTCAAACACCCTTTGGTAGTAACCATACACACCAAGTCTCCAGCCTTTCCCCAGTGGAGAGTATTCCCATTGCGTCTCCACCCAGGTCCCAAGCTGGACGGCTGTTGAAAAGGAAGAGTCCCCTGCTCCTCTTCCACTCCTCCCCCTGGCCCTCCTCTGGCCACCCTACACTCTTAGAAAAACAGTTCTAAAAGGGTTCTTCGGCTGTCCCCATAGGATAAACTTTTGTGGTTCTAGGTAGCACCCTTTTTGGTTCCATGTAGAACCGTCTGTAGAAAGGGTTCTACATGGAACCAAAAAGGGTTCTCCTATGGGGACAGCCGAAGAACCCTTTAAGGTTCTTTTTTTTCTACGAGTGTAATGACCATGTGTAATTAACACCTCCCATCATCCTTCACTCGTCACTACTGTCACCAACACCTCAGGGCCATGTAATGGATTCCCTGTGGACAGATCTGCACGCCTGTATGGATAGTGCTGCACTGGGCTCATTAGACTTGAAGAGAGCTGTAACAATCAGTACACTAAAACGGAGTGCTCTGCAGCCTCTGAGATGACTGATCATTCATGTTAAGCTAACCAAACAGGGGTTCTTGTTGAATAAATAGACAAGCAACTTGCAAAGTCTGGTCCAAAACTCATTGGTTCAATGACATTGGCAACAATTCTTATTGCCACAGAATGTGGAATCTCAATCTGTAATAATTGACTTACTTACTTAGCTTAATGATTTTAATGAATCATTCTGAGGATGTCAGAGGCCGTGGCCAAGTCATCGGTGTTGTTGTCTGTAATAATCTGAGTTCACGTAATAGACGGATGATGTATGCCTCTCAGCAGATGATCGTTCTGCTTTCTATTCCTCTTGGCATTTGGTGACTGTCCGTCAGAAGCGGTGCTGATGACGTAATGAGGCCCTTATATCCTCCAGCAGAGTGATGTGTCACGGACCTTAACCCAGACACCAGAAGTATGAGATTTACTGCTCAGAGGGAGAGCGAGAGTAAATCAGTGGTATGGAGAGATTGTTATTTACTGTAGATAGTTGTGCTTAATGAAGTTCTTCTTGTCCTACTCCTGTAACACGTTCTGTCTGAATGGGAGATGTAAAGGGTATAGTACAGCCCAGGCTGTTTGACAGCAACATATGTTATGAAATTAGAAATTAGTGAAGCCCAGAGATGTTAAATTGTTTTGAGAGATTTCAGCAGCTTGTTGCAGAACCTTGTTTTTTTTGTTCTCACAATCTTCAACATCCTCCATCACACACTCCCTCATCCTCCATCACACACTCCCTCATCCTCCATCACACACTCCCTCATCCTCCATCACACACTCCCTCATCCTCCATCACACACTCCCTCATCCTCCATCACACACTCCCTCATCCTCCAGCACACACTCCCTCATCCTCCATCACACACTACCCCATCCTCCATCACACACTCCCTCATCCTCCATCACACACTCCCTCATCCTCCATCACACACTCCCTCATCCTCCATCACACACTCCCCCATCCTCCATCACACACTCCCTCATCCTCCATCACACACTCCCTCATCCTCCATCACACACTCCCCCATCCTCCATCACACACTCCCTCATCCTCCATCACACACTCCCCCATCCTCCATCACACACTCCCTCATCCTCTATCACACACTCCCTCATCCTCCATCACACACTCCCTCATCCTCCATCACACACTCCCTCATCCTCCATCACACACTCCCCCATCCTCCATCACACACTCCCCCATCCTCCATCACACACTCCCCCATCCTCCATCACACCCTCCCCCATCCTCTATCACACACTCCCCCATCCTCCATCACACACTCCCCCATCCTCCATCACACCCTCCCCCATCCTCTATCACACACTCCCCCATCCTCCATCACACCCTCCCCCATCCTCCATCACCCCCCCATCCTCCATCACACACTCCCCCATCCTCCATCACACACTCCCCCCATCACACACTCCCCCATCCTCCATCACACACTCCCTCATCCTCCATCACACACTCCCCCATCCTCCATCACACACTCCCTCATCCTCTATCACACACTCCCTCATCCTCCATCACACACTCCCTCATCCTCCATCACACACTCCCTCATCCTCCATCACACACTCCCCCATCCTCCATCACACACTCCCCCATCCTCCATCACACACTCCCCCATCCTCCATCACACCCTCCCCCATCCTCTATCACACACTCCCCCATCCTCCATCACACACTCCCCCATCCTCCATCACACCCTCCCCCATCCTCTATCACACACTCCCCCATCCTCCATCACACCCTCCCCCATCCTCTATCACACACTCCCCCATCCTCCATCACCCCCCCATCCTCCATCACACACTCCCCCATCCTCCATCACACACTCCCTCCATCACACACTCCCCCCATCCTCCATCGCACACTCCCTCCATCACACACTCCCCCATCCTCCATCACACACTCCTCCATCACACACTCCCCCCATCCTCCATCACCCCCCCATCCTCCATCACACACTCCCCCCATCCTCCATCACACACTCCCCCATCCTCTATCACACACTCCCCCATCCTCCATCACCCCCCCATCCTCCATCACACACTCCCCCCATCACACACTCCCCCATCCTCCATCACACACTCCCCCATCCTCCATCACACACTCCCTCCATCACACACTCCCCCCATCCTCCATCACACACTCCCCCCATCCTCCATCACCCCCCCATCCTCTATCACACACTCCCCCATCCTCCATCACCCCCCCATCCTCCATCACACACTCCCCCCATCACACACTCCCCCATCCTCCATCACACACTCCCCCATCCTCCATCACACACTCCCTCCATCACACACTCCCCCCATCCTCCATCGCACACTCCCCCCATCACACACTCCCCCATCCTCTATCACACACTCCCCCATCCTCCATCACACACTCCCCCATCCTCTATCACACACTCCCCCATCCTCTATCACACACTCCCCCATCCTCCATCACACACTCCCCCATCCTCTATCACACACTCCCCCCATCCTCCATCACCCCCCCATCCTCCATCACACACTCCCCCCATCACACACTCCCCCATCCCTCCATCACACACTCCCTCATCCTCCATCACACACTCCCTCCATCACACACTCCCCCCATTCCTCCATCACCCCCCCCCCAAGGCTGTGCTTTTGCAGTGAGTGTCTTGTAGGTAATGTCTGTCAGTGAGAGTGTCTTGTAGATTATGTCTGTCATTGAGAGTGTCTTGTAGGTTATGTCTGTCTTGTAGGTTATGTCTGGCAGTGAGAGTGTCTTGTAGGTTATGTCTGGCAATGAGAGTGTCTTGTAGGTTATGTCTGTCAGTAAGAGTGTCTTGTAGGTTATGTCTGTCAGTAAGAGTGTCTTGTAGGTTATGTCTGTCAGTGATAGTGTCTTGTAGGTTATGTCTGTCAGTAAGAGTGTCTTGTAGGTTATGTCTGTCAGTAAGAGTGTCTTGTAGGTTATGTCTGTCAGTAAGAGTGTCTTGTAGGTTATGTCTGTCAGTGATAGTGTCTTGTAGGTTATGTCTGTGGCTGGGTAGAGTAGCGATGGGTTCCTCTAACTCGCTCTGTGCCTCTGAATAGACTCCCACTGCTACTCCCACCTTCTTCTCCTTCTCCACTGTAGCTTAGCAACATGTACCCAGCAGGCCTTTTCACAGGAGTCCAGGAAAAGTCGGCCCAAACAACAGCCACCACTCTGACGGCCAGAGACAGGACTCTATGGAGAACTGTGTTTTAGATGTAACTGCTGTTGCTTTGTAGCACGGTGGTGCTGCTGCCTGATGCGTTGTTCTATTGCATTATACAGTCCTGATACAGTATCATTTTTGACCTCACAAGGAAAGTGAGGAGTTTTGTAGCTCGAGCCCTAAGCTTTTCTCGGTCAAGTTAGCCTACGTGGTCATGAACAACTCCTGGACAAAATGATATCTATTAACAACTACATGTTTTTTTACAGTGTGCAGATCATGCAGTCAGGCTAAGCTCAAACAGTTCTAGCCTAAGATATGACAGTAATCCTGTATGACAGTCTTAGTTATGTCCAGCAGTGACACTGCTTTTTCAAGCGAACACCTTGGTAACGTTCAATTCTAGCTCTGCCAGGAGATTTCAGTGCATTGTCCGCAGTTATTATTCACAGCAGCGATGCCCCCTGGTGGAATTCCATTGAAAATCATTAGTGTCATTGTAAGTGACAACAGGGTAGGCTTGGGCGATATACCATATATCGGGGTATTTAGATATACCGATGGTATGATTTTCAATACCTTTTTTAAAAAGAAATAAGGCCCCTTGTGTGCACTTCCCGTAATACCAAATTCCCCCTGTATGGCACAGAAACGGTATGGAAATCTGCATACCAACCAACCTCGATCGGGGGTGCATTCATTAGTGACCACTGTAGCAAATAGTTTCTTATTGGAAAAATAACAGATAACAGATGAGACCCAGATAACAGATTCATATTAACCACAGAACCACTTCTATTATGTCTCAGTCAGATATGAGTTATGAGTGGATAGTAACCATTTTGTCTTTCATCTCTTCTCAGTGCCCTTGATGATGAAAGCACCAGCCTCAGGCAGCAGAAGCTGGAAAAGCAGGTAATGACTACCCTTTTTAAACACATTAAACTAGTTACGCCACATACAGCACTTGCCCAGCATCATAGCAACCCTATAGACACTACGGCTCCCATATAGACACTACGGCTCCAATAGACTTGTTCAGGGTATATGTCATGAGTATTCTATTTATGATGCAGAAATGACCAGACTAGTCCATATTATTTATATCTAGAGGCATTTTGTGTTTGATGTTTTGGTTGTTTTTGGTGTCTTTTCATGTTTTTGTCAGAATTGTTTTTGAGGTCTCAGTCCATGTTTATAGCTGTGAGCCTGTCAAGCTTGAACATTTGAATGGCAGCGAATGTATAAATGACCTTGTTTTCTGCCTCCGGTGTCACTCAGGCTATGAATTTCCGACCATCGGCACAGTAAGGCTGATTGTCATGAAACCGAGGGAAAACAGGGTGTCTTTGAACTCTTTTATTTTCGAAGGAAGTACAATTTGTCCAATTAGTAGAAAGAAAAGTATTTGTTCGGAAGTGAATTGTTTTAGCACTCATTGTAGAGATAAAGCACCAATCTGCTCCTTTCTCAGCGAACAGCTCTTCCTGGTCTGCGTGTCTGATGATTGTCCCTTACAATCCCTCCTGCCTGCAGTAACCTTATCACTACCCACGCTGCTTTAAAGTGAAACGGACTGATTTGGTTTAAGAAACCAGCCTTAAGCAACAGTCACACAATGGAGTAAAAGATTGATGAGATGATTGGTAGGCACATAGACTGACTCGATGTCTGCGTCCCAAATGGCACCCTGTTCCCTACATAGTGCACTACTTCTGACCAGAGCCTAACAAAGTAGTGCACTATGTAGGGAATAACCGTAGAAAGGTTTCAGTAGACAGAGTATGTGTAGTACGCTGTATGCCTACAGATGTAGGATCTGAATTTGATCACATTTGTTGCTGAGAATTTGTAGTACATTTGAGTTTTAAAAAGGCTTCTAAAGTTTGTAACCCTAAACCTAACTCCTAACCACTAACCCCTTACCCTAACCTTAATTCTAACTCTTAACCTAACCCCTAACTTAAAATGTCCTTTGTCCTTATGAGGACATGAGAAATGTCCCCACAAGGGAGAATTTTCCTTGTTTTACTATCCTTGTGGGGACTTGTGGGGATTTTAGGTCCCCACAAGGATAGAAAAACCAACCAACCCACACACACAAACACAACAAACACAGCCCCCCCCCCCCCCAAATAGCTCTTACTCTATCGCTGTCTGAAACTCGCAGCACCTCTATCCCCCTCCCCCCTCCCTTTCTCCATCTCACTCATTCTCTCTCTCTTCCTGACTCTGCTCCGGGGTGCTTACGACCGCTGATTCAGTTAGTGACAGTGACCACCCAGACACACGCACATACACTCTAGTTCTCTCTCACACACACGCTGAGGAGGAGACACGGACTCAGAGTGAGAGGGAAGCTGGTGTTGCGTGGTTATCCTTGTGTTAGTTGTCTGATCTGAAATCCTGATCCAGGATCCAAGTGTAGTGGAGGGCAGGGAGACAGAGGCATGCCCGGCAAGAGTGCTGCTCGGTGGGGGAGAGTTTAGACGTGACGGGGTCTCACAGAGCATGGAACCCTGAGCTCCACAGAGAAACTTCTGCACTTCACTGTTACTCTCTGTCCCACTCCGGACACCAATGGACAGGGTGGGTCAGCACCTCTTATTCTCTGTTCTGTTTATGTCATTTATGGTTGACTATTTTGATCTGTGTGTATTTTGGTGTGTATATTTCTGTGTGTGAGTGTGTGTGTGTGTGTTTGCATATGTACGTGCTTGCGTGTGTGTACTGTGCATGTGTGCTAGCATTTGATTTCAGCTCATCCTGGTGATATCATTGTTATAGCCTGTCTCTGGTGGGACACACTTCCGTGGATGTGGGATATCTCCTAGTCTGCTATTTTCATTAGCCTCCTATGTCTTGTTTTAGGTCTGTACAATGTCTTTCTCCCAAAGCCTTAGGACGGTGAATGAAACAGTATATTGAGTCATATCCTTTCCTCATATCCTATCCTCTTTAAGTCTTTTGTTTAAATGGACAATAATACAATGGATTGTTTTAATTGTAGGGCAGTTTTGTTTCTAGTAGCCTACGTTCTTTTCTCCAGTTTTTCAAAAAAGATTCTGATATTTAATCATTTAGAGGTATGATCTGTGTAATGGTGGTGTACTGGGATCTAATAGCCTATTCAACAGATTCTATCAACTCTTTATGTTGCTGTTTGAATATGCACATAGTTGAACAATTAGTAGCTTAAATATTCCTCATTTTCCAGCCATACTCTATGTTCTGGTTATACACTCTTAGAAAAAAGGGTTCCAAAAGGGTTCTTCGACTGGACCCATAGGAGAACCCTTTTTTGGGTTCCATGTAGAATCCTCTGTAGAAAGGGTTCTACAAAGAACCCAGAAGGGTTCCTTCTATACCTGGAACCCAAAAGGGCTCCTTCTATACATGGAACCAAAGGAGTTCTACCTGGAACCCAAAAGGGTTCCTTCTATACATGGAACCAAAGGAGTTCTACCTGGAACCTAAAAGGGTTATTTAAAGGGTTCTCCTATGGGGACAGCCGTATAACTGTTCAACGTTCTAGATAGAAAAAAGGTGCTAAGAGTGTAGTCCAAGCAAACTAGGAACTAGGTTTGAGTTCTGTTCAGTTTGGATAAGGTTAATTCAGTGAAGTGAAGTTTCGTTGCCGCTGATGAGTTCTGTCAGCGAGTGAGACAGTTCAGTGTGCTCTACTGCTGTCAGTTCTAGTGAGGTAACCGTTCTGTAAAAACGTTATTATGAGTTAAATCCAGGAGTGGCCATTGCTAAGATTCCAGCAGCAATAGCATCTTAGTTACAGATCAATATCACACCAGTAAGAGAAAAACAGCTTACACGAATATAGCTAACATTTCCCAGACAGTTTACACAGGAAGACTACTGCTAGCCAGTTTACACAGGAAGACTACTGCTAGCCAGTTTACACAGGAAGTCTACTGCTAGCCAGTTTACACAGGAAGACTACTGTTAGCCAGTTTACACAGGAAGACTACTGCTAGCCAGTTTACACAGGAAGACTACTGCTAGCCAGTTTACACAGGAAGACTACTGCTAGCCAGTTTACACAGGAAGACTACTGCTAGCCAGTTTACACAGGAAGACTACTGCTAGCCAGTTTACACAGGAAGACTACTGCTAGCCAGTTTACACAGGAAGACTACTGCTAGCCAGTTTACACAGGATGACTACTGCTAGCCAGTTTACACAGGATTACTACTGCTGCCCAGAGCAAAGAGGGAAGACAAAGAAAAAAAACTAGATAAAAGGGCTTCAAAGTTTAATCAGATCCTGTGTCAGATGTTTGGCTCATTTTTAAGTAGGATCTCATCGTGAAGCATTGTGGGGCTTTTGTTTCTTGTTTACATGGAATCTGTATCCTGTGTCCAAATTAACAGTCTGTTTCATTATGATAATCCATTCAGATGTTTTATTCATTTGTCTGCTATTTTTAGCCTTAGAAGAAAACGAAGAGGTGAGCCCTGTTCCCCTCTTAAAGGGATACTTCGGGATTGTATCTACTTCCCCAGAGTCAGATGAACTCGTGGATACAATTTGTATGTCTCTGTATGCAGTTTGAAGGAAGTTTCTAACTAGCGTTATCGCAATTGATAAGTAGTGTTAAATCAAGGACTGGAAGTCTCTTGTAATTGCTAGCATGCTAGTAGCTAGCATAGACGTCCAGTCATTGGGCTAACGCTAGTTAGCATTCGCTCGCAAAACTACCTCTAACTTCCTTCATACTGGATGCAGAGACATAAAAATGCTATTTATTAGTTCATCTGACTCTGGAGAAGTAAAGAAAGGGCTTCATTGCCAAAAGCCCGAAATGTCCCTTTAAAACAAAGCCTGTTTGAAATGTAAACCATCAGACTCCAAGGTGAAACCATTAAGCTCCCAGAGGCCTTTCATCTGGTCTTATTTGCATTTTAATCAAAGACAAAGTCTGGGTATTTAATGAATATTATTTTTCAGGTGTCAGATAGAAGCAGGCCATGGTAGTGTGTGTGTGCACGTGCGTGCGTGTGTGTGTAGGTACGAGCGTGCGTGTCTGTGCTTTTGTGTGTGTGCGCCTGTGTTGCATTGACCTTGAATGTGTGTGTTGCGTTAGCCCTGAGTAATAAAACCTTTCTGTAGTGGTGGTTAATCAGCCCAATGAGGCTTCAGAGAGACAAGGACCTCTTGTCTCTTTCCAGCCCAGTTCATCACTAAACACCACTTGTTGTTTTGATGCTCCCCACTAATTGAGGCAGTTACGTAACCCATCGCCTGCTTTGACCAGAGACCAGGACTGCAGGGCCAGCTGATAAATGTCACCATAATTCATGGAAATTGACCATTTCTCTAGTGTGAAGCTTTTTTATATTCATAGAGACATTGTGCTGTGTATTGTCTAGCCAGAAATCTAAAGGGGGCCAACCCTCGTCGCTGTTGTTCCTAGTTTCCCAGAGCGTTTGTGATGGCTGTGACAATGTCAGCTCTAATGATCCCACTGCCTTGTCACTGTCCCCTGTCCCCAGTTTCTCTGTCCCCGTACTGAACAGAGCCTCAGCCAGCACAGCACAGAGTTATAGGGTTCCACAGGAAGCAGCATTTCCAACTCTAGGTTTACTAAAGTAGTTTGAATTGTTTGCACTGTATTTTAAGCACTCTGTTACTTTGTCTCATAATATATTTAACAACAGTCTAGGCTTACTTGTCCAGGACCCATGTAACAGGTTTTTCTAAATTGATTTCAATGGATTTGTTGCTGAAGGTTCCTTCACTGAGTAGCTAACTCTCTTATGTCCCATTTCCTCTAGTGGTATTGCTAGGATACAAATGTCCATTATTCTGTGACCTTTACTATGAGATAAATATAGCCTAGCCAACCTTACCTCACCTGTTCTGTTTCTATGCGAGTTGCATATTCTGCCTTCCAATTTAGTGTCAAAGATACTGAAGGAAGAAAACATGACATTTTACTGTGGCTGAATGATTTGCCAGGTCGGGTCATGACGCTTGTGTGTGTTGTTTACAAAGCATTCTGGGGTTCCATTTTGAGATTCACATTGAATGGCCATCATGTTCTGTCCTCTCCCCCAACAACAGTGGGAGTGGTGAAAAGACAACCACAAAGAATGTGGTGTCAAGGACACTGACACTGTTACCATAGGAACATGCATCTTGTTTGACATCCCTGAAACGAAGCTGGCAAGCTACGATACTGCGTTTTTTGCTCATTTGTTTTGTCATATTGCTTAAGATAACTCTGTTTTTCAAAACACCAACTCCGGTGGTTTTTCGATCAAAGTGTCCCAAGTATCTGATAAGGACAGAGTTGTTACTGATTGTCTGGTTCTCAGCATTTTGAGTGATCTGGAAAAGGTCTAAGGCTGTCTGTATAAGGTTGAATATAGATTAGTGTCTGGCTTGAGGATGAGGAAGTCAGGGGGGTTTAAAGTAATTCTTCCCCAGAGTCAGATGAACTCAGATGAGTTGTATGTCTCCTCATCCAGTAGGAAGGAAGTTAGCGGTAGTTTCGCGAGCCAATGCTAACTAGTGTTCGAGCAATGACTGGAAGTACACAGTCTACAGGTATGCATTACATAGCAGCCAGACCTCTATGATTAAAGAGTGTTTTAATGAGGGAAAGGGATGGTGTCCTCATGGACTGTGGGGAAGAGAGGCCAGGTATACCTGGACAGATACAGGTAGGGTCCAGAGAGAGAGGATCACTAGAGCCTTATCACCAGCTGTCAGTCCAGCTGTCAGTTTAGGGCAGGGACGGCCGGACGGACAGACAATATTTGCATGGTATACTCTCACTGTCGTAACCCCCCCCGTCCACAGAGGGCGCTGTTGGAGCAGAAGCAGCGGCGGAAGCGGCAGGAGCCTCTGATGGTGCAGCCCAACCCAGAGGCCCGGCCCAGGCGCTCCAGGCCTCGGCGCAGTGAGGAGCAGGCCCCGTTGGTGGAGTCACGCCTCAGCATCACCAGTGATGTAATCATGGACGGTGAGCCTTGGTTCTTGGGGTTAGCTACTGTACGAGCTAGTTTTTCTGGGGTCAGATCACACGATCAGGATAAAGTAATGGGTCTGAGGAAGCAGGATCAGTGCTGAGTGATTGAACCCCAGTCCACAGTCAGATATAGACAGTTGTTGGCTATGAAGAAGAATACTTTAATGATCCATTTGCTTTCCAGTCCAGAGTGAGGGCAGTATGTCAGGTGAGGACAGTGAGAGGGAGTGGTGGGAGAAGGTGGGGCCAGGCCCCATGTTGCCCAGGAAAGCAGGGAGAGGGTCAGTCATGGAGTTCACTCTGGAGGAGCAGAGTGGCCTTCCAGATCGAGGTAGAGGAAACCAGTCAGGAAATACAAGACTAGAGAAAAGTGTTTATATAGAATAGGATTATAAACATTGGTACATCCCACTTCTGATACCAATCACCTGTACATTGGCATGCAACGTATGTTAGTCTCTCACATACTGTGATACAATGTTATAAAATGTTCCTCCAAACAATCAGGAAACGAATATATTGAGGAGTGTGTGTGTGTACGTGTGTCTAATAACGCCTCCCTCAGTCTTGGGACGTGTGGAGAAGCGCCTGTTCAAGGTAGTGGAGGAGACACCCAGGAAGCTGTTCTCTCTGATGCCCAGAGGGGCCTTCAGATGGGGAGGAGAGAGTCACATTCAGAGAGGCAGAGCAGCGTTCAGACTCCCAGGCAAGAAAAGGGCCACCTGCTCAGTGCAGCATATCACTCCATGGCACAAGGCTAAGCTCTGACATGAACATAGAGGAGAGGTTCTACAGAGAAACGCAGCTGCAAGCAGACGGCTAAGTAATAAGGAGTAGGTACAAATCAAATCACCTCAGGGAAGTACAGATAGAAATACAGGAATACAGAACAGCTCTTGGAGAAGTAAACAGCTGGGTGCTCAAACACACAGACATGCAGGGCAAAGTCATTAAAATAATTCAAAAAACGTCTGTGAATGCGCCCCACCCTGCAGGTATCGACGGCCCTGCTGCCTTCATGGGCTCTGAGGCCCCAGACCTGGGTACCAAGATCCAGATTCTGTCGGTGAGCAAGTCCCAGCGCCTGTCCCTGTCCCAGCCGCTGCACCAGTCTCCCCTCGCCGAGGAGCCTGACCGGGACGGGGACACGGAGACTCTGCTGGAGCCCAAGACGGACATCCACGAGCTGCTGCAGAAACGAGGTGAGCCGGGGAGGGCTTGAGAAGGGGGTTAGGGAGTCAGGACAGCCAGTTTGGACAGAAGATAGTAGTGTTAAAGTAGAGTGTTATAAAGAGTTCTGTCAGTAGGTAAGGCTGCGGGGTTTCTTGAACACCTTACCTGACCAGGAAATACTCTGGGGCCTAGTTATGGTCAGACCATGTGACCAGGAAATACTCTGGGGCCTAGTTATGGTCAGACCATGTGACCAGGAAATAGTCCTAGCCCTATGGCCTACACAGCACAGACAATGTCTCATACGCAGTAGTGCTATAGACAGAAGACCTAGGAGAGTTTGTACACATGCGAGTCAGTCAGTTATATCATCATCTACCCTGATAAATCCTCTGGGTCGAATACCAAGCAGCTTCAGAGATCACATCCCGTCTGCTGCTCTGGCGGGCCTCACGGCTACACCGACAGGGCACTCAATATAAGTGTCTCTTTCACACCTCTGGGCTGGTAGAGGCACTTTGTAGTCTAGTGAGAGGACAGGCTGAACTGAGAGAGAGAGAGAGAAATGCAGGGTAGAGTGAGAGGTAGGGGGTGAGAAGATAAAGAAAGCAAAGGAGGACAGATGAGAAATGAGAGCATATCTGGTCAACATCGTTGTTCAGGGACAGTCTCAAGAACTTTGAAGGTTGTGGTTTATTGTTGCCGCTGTCCTTTCAGTTGCTCTCATTAAAAGCCATTGCACAGTGCTAAAACCTTTTCCCTGCTCTGGGATACTACCTTCTCCCAGGGCTGTGGTGCTGCAGTGTGCAGTTAGAGAGCCGGGGGAGGGCGAGGTGGATGGTGACAGTGAGAAATTGATCATTTTGTAAGGGGCAAGAGTAGCATCCACCTACAACAGTACCTATTTATGCCACCTCCCCTCCTTCTGGCAGGTTCACGAAGAGTGTTGAAGTCTCTTTCATTTCCTGAGACTAATTCAATATCATTCTGTACTGTTACTGTGCTAAATGACAAGCTAAATTAAGATAGCCAGGTCTATTTTACCTTTATTTAACTAGGCATGTCAGTTAAGAACAAATTCTTATATTCAATGACAGCCTAGGAACAGTGGGTTAACTGCCTTGTTCAGGGGATTCGATCTCGCAACCTTTCGTTTACTAGTCCAACGCTCTAACCACTAGGCTACGCTGCCGCCCTATATCCGGGAGAGAGATGTATTACCTAGTTAAACCTGAGACCCAGATTAAGGGCAGCATATCACTGCATTAGCCTCAGTTTTTAAGGATCTTCTCCTGGACAGCAACAAGAGGGCAGTGCTACTGAGATCCAGCCTGTCCTCAGGTGCCTTAGATAGTGCCTGGCTGCCCAATCAGTTTTATTTCCCAGTGTAAACGAATTGAAATGGAAACAGCAAAGGATTAGTAATAGCCTACTGCCTCCATTTGGATTTGACTTGGGGACGCTATTCAATCAAAACTGGTCAGCGAGTTCCCAAGGTAAAGTTCTTCATGTGCTGCTAGACCGAAGTTTTGGTTTTACAACCTGAGCATCGAGCCCTTTCTTTTTAAGAAAAGTTGTATTTTCAGAACGTATTGACATTTCCATTTGGCTGATTTAGTAAAAGAAGTGAATATACAAGACTTTGTTGTTTTAATTGATGCCTTTGAGTCACTATTAGAATGTAGCTGACATTTGCGGTCTGTATTTAATGTTTGGCAGTACTCTGACATTTAGACACATCTCTGGGGCTAGATGGAGTGAACACCACTGTGCACATATTGTTTCTAGCCACGTTGGCCAATACATATGTGTCTGTCTGCAGAGGCGTGGGACATCTCTCTCAGCCCCTCCCCCTCTCTGATTGACCCCGCCAACGACAGGGTGGTCCAGTTGGTTGGTGCAGTGGAGGAGGGCCCAGAGGAGGGGCCGGAGGAGGGGCCAGAGCGCCCACTGTCTGCCAGGGAGAAACTACTCCAGTCAGGTAGTAGAGAGCAGCCTGCCGTTCCCATGGTGACAGGGCTGGAGTGAAGGTTGTTGGGTTTCTGTCTCTCTCCCTCCCTCCTTTCCTCTCTGTGCAGCACTAACTCTATGGAGCAGAGGTGAAACTGAGGGAGGATACAACAACAGTGAATTATATAGTAACTGGTAATAACCTAGTCATTGGACGTAAAGTGCTAGATATCATACTCTGGCTTCAAGACACACCGAAGAAAACAGGTTAATATTTCTTGTATCATCAACAATGGAACACATTGAGAGTGGACATTTTTCCCCTGCTCACTTTGAATTCTGCTATTGCATCTAAAAAATTATTTCTCATTAAAATATTCCACAGCACCAGCCAGCGTCATGGTAAATCCAATTAGCAGCATTACTGACACCTGTCCAGAGCAGCTCCCACAGAGGCCTGTCTGACCACACCGTGCTGGGTCTTTCTGGCTGGCATCTCTCAATAGGATTTCTGCTTTCCCTAATTCCTAACTAACCCCTTTACATTGGACTATCAGGGCCGGTTTCGCGGACACAGATTAATCCTGGACTGAAAAGCATGCTTAACGTGCATTTAGTACAAGGCTTAATCTGGGTCCAGGAAACCAGCTCTCAGTGATGGATAAAACACAATGAAGATGGAGAATCTATTGTCTTGTATTTCACAGTATTCTTTCCATTGTGGAAATGTATAGGGCTCTGAAGTGGACTAACAGTGGTGTCTGGGGATAATGAAGGCTGCTGGGATGGCTAGAGGTTCATAACAGGTCTCTTCTATCGTAACCTGGTTACTTGGTAGTCTCGTCTGTTCTATACAGAAAAGTTCTTCCTCAATGGGTTTAACAGTTACTCAGCACTATTTTGCATCCGCTTTCCTTTCTATCCTCTGCCAGCTGTTTTAAGGTTAGGTTGTCTCCTCAAATTTTGGGGGGACTACTAAATGTTTAAGAGAGCAGTTTTAGCTGCATATTGTAATATGTGGCCTTTTCCGATACAGGAAATATTGCATCAGTTCATATTTTCAACTGGGGTAGTATGATGACTTAGTTGGAACAAATCAAAGGCTATGTGATCTAAAACAAAATCTGCATACATTTGAAGAAATACATTGCCCATATCCATTACATGCAGGCTAATCACAATGGGTCCCAGGAGAAAAAAATCTATCCTTCTTGAGTCATGGCAATAAGAACCTATGGGATTACTGAGGAGATATGGAGGAGTTTTCAACTTGGCTGGGCATCTGAGATGATCTCTCCTGTCTGCATAGAACCCTGGGTCCTCCTGATCCCAACCAATGGAGTGTAAGCTGTAGGCCACATCTCCCATAGTGCATTCTTTCTCCCATGACCAGGTCTGTCAGGCAGTATGAACTACGAAGAGGCCAGTGAGGATGAGGAACACGGTGATGAAGACCGGCCACGCTCGCTGTCCCCCAACCCAGAGTCAACACGGCCTGCGTCTGCTTCCAGCGCAAAGTCCAACACAGTGAGTCCAACCATATAGTTGTCTCTGTCCTGTCATATCATTAGGAGCACATACATAGCTATGTGGCTATGGCTTGTGAGATTTCTAATGTATTCATTACACATGGCAAATCAACTTGTCACTTGAAGATGTATAGAAATGCATGAAGACACTGAAACAACAAGATGGCAGATGAATGTTGTCCCCACTACTCCTGGACCGTATCTCCTTTATAAGAGTGATTGGCCGGTATGTTTTTTGACGTAGCATTGTGTGTTTTTCCCCCCCTTACAGGAGTGCGTGACATCGGGGTCGCCCACGGTGGAGAGCACCCCGATCGAAGTGGACAACCTGGAGGAGTTTGTGGTGCGCCCCGCCCTCCGCGGCGTCACCGTCAAGTGCCGCATATCCCGGGACAAGAAGGGAATGGACCGCGGCCTGTACCCCACCTACTTTATGCACATGGAGAGAGAGGACGGCAGGAAGGTACATTTGACCTCACATCCTGTCATGGGGGATTAACATGGAGAAGACCGAGATAGATTTACAGTCAAGATAGGTTTATTGTTAATCGTATTTCACGGGACTGTTTCATTTTCTTTTCCTCAATAGCTACATTTGAAATGGTATGAGAATATAAAGTAAAAGTAACACCTGTTTTGAGTGCAGTGATTAAAATGATGGTTTGTGAGTTTCCCTCTCACCCTGAGTTTACTCTTTTTGTTTTACTCAGCTGTTTCTTCTAGCTGGGAGGAAGAGGAAAAAGAGCAAGACGTCCAACTACCTGATCTCAGTGGACGCCACGGACCTGTCACGCGAGGGAGAGAGCTTCATGGGGAAACTGAGGTAGGACCATATCTCCCTCGTCTCACTCTGTCACAACTCTGCTAAATATAATTCTAAATCCTTGCTGATGAACAATTGACATATTGTTTTGAGCCCTCGGCTGCATCGGATAACCCTATTGGGTGGGATTGTGATTGCTGGAGGATCATTGTAGACTCTAATGTGATTGGTCTGGTCATCCTGCAGGTCTAACCTGATGGGGACCAAGTTCACGGTGTATGACCAAGGCACCAACCCCTGTAAGAACCCTGGAGCTCTACTGGAGGAGAGCAACACACGACAGGAACTCGCAGCCATCTGCTATGTGAGTGCACACATACACACACACACACACACACACACACACACACACACACACACACACACACACACACACACACACACACACACACACACACACACACACACACACACACACACACACACACACACACTAATATTATTGAACCTGTAAGGTTGTGTGACATTTTGTGACATTCTGATCTCCTGTGTTCTCTCTGCAGGAGACCAACGTTCTGGGGTTCAAAGGTCCCCGCAAGATGACCGTCATCATCCCAGGCATGAACATGAACTTTGAGAGGGTCCCCGTCCGTCCAAACAGTGTATGTATCAGCCCCATGGGACTGTACAACTCCAATCACTTCTCATAACATTTGTAGTCACTGTACTTGTTATGCACAGTAAGGGAGAGGGGCATGTCAGAGGGCATGATTGAGGGGCTAGGCACCTTTTTTCAAAATTTCCGCCTGAATGACGTGCCCAAAGTAAACTGCCTGTTGCTCAGGTCCTTAAGCCAGGATATGCATATAATTGGTACCATTGGAAATAAAACACTTTGAAGTTTGTAGAAATGTTAAAATAATGTAGGAGAATATAACACAATAGATAGGGTAGGAGAAAATCCAAAGAAAAACCAACCGTAATTTTTTTTGTTTGGAGAGACCATCCTCTTAGAATGGCAAGTATAAGGTCATACTGAAAATGATCTTCCTGGATGCAATTCCTATGACTTCCACAGGGTGTCAGCAGTCTGTGTTCAAGGTTTAAGGCTTGTAATTTAAAAAACGAATAAGAAATATCAGTTTTAGTACAGGGGCACAGTCTTGGAAATTCGTGTTTGCGCGCGCCATGAAGACAGGACGCACCTTCTAAAATCGGTTTCCTATTGAACATACTTCTTTCCGTAAGAATATTATAGTTTGATTACATTTTAGGGTATCCGAGGAGTTAATAGAAACATATTTTGATTTGTTGAAACAAAGTTTAGGGGTAGATTTTCGGATTCTTTTCTCTGCATGTTGAACGAGTGGATTACTCAAATCAATGGCGCCAATTAAACAGACTTTTTTGGGATATAAAGAAGGATTTTAGCTAACAAAACGACACCATGTTATAGCTGGGACCCTTTGGATGACAAATCAGAGGAACATTTTTCAAAAAGTAAGTGAATATTTAATCGCTATTTGTGAATTAATGAAACCTGTGCTGGTGAAAAAATATTTTGATGTGGGGCACCATCCTCAAACAATCGCATGGCATGTTTTCGCATTAATAGCTACTGTAAATCGGACAGTGCAGTTAGATTAACAAGAATTTAAGCTTTCAACTGATAAGACACTTATATGTACCTAAATGTTTAATTTCCATAATTTTCCTGATTATTTATTTGAATTGCGCGCCCTCCAGATTCACCTGGAAGTTGTCCCGCTAGCGGGACGCCTAGCTCTAAAAGGTCATTCTTACATCTTGAAATATAAAATAATTTAGCACAATCTGAATAATGGAGTGAGTATTGAAGTCAACATCATGTAATGGAAACTGAGGCTAACCCACTAAGGGCTGTGAGATGTGGTCACTGGGGAGTGACGTCAGATCAGATGGTTTGGATGTCTGGGTCGTATTCATTAGGGCACGCAATGGAAAACTAAATTGAGCGTTCTTATTGGATAAGTCAAGGTTGTCACTCCGTTTCAGTCCTATTTCTTCTGTTTAGTGCCTAATGAATACAACCCTGTTTGTGTGTTTCCAGGAGCAGGACAGCCTTCTAAGTAAGTGGCAGAACCATTCACTGGAGAACCTGATCGAGCTGCACAACAAGGCCCCCGTGTGGAACGACGACACCCAGTCCTACGTGCTCAATTTCCACGGCCGCGTCACACAGGCCTCTGTCAAGAACTTTCAGATCGTCCACGACAACGATCGTGAGTCGATCCGTCAGTGCTTCTCTTGACTCTTTCTCTCTTCTCTTTCTTTCTCTCTCTCGCTCTTTTTCACTTTCTCTATTTCCCACTCTCTCACTCCCTCTCCTTGGGTAGAATGGAATAATGATTTCACATTATTGAGTCATCTCTTCTCTCTTCCCTCAGCGGACTACATCGTAATGCAGTTTGGCAGAGTAGCCGAGGACGTATTCACCTTAGACTACAACTACCCCATGTGTGCCCTGCAAGCCTTCGCCATTGGCCTGTCCAGTTTCGACAGCAAACTGGCCTGCGAGTGACCAACCCCATCACGACTCCTAACTCGCCATTCCTTCCATGGCCTTTTCAACCCACTCCCTCCCCCTCCAGGACAACGCCAACTCCACAACACCGCCCCTCCACCTCCCCCTCACAGGATTCAGCGCCTTCCTTGTACAGCTCACCAGCAGTCTGCCACTATGAAAATAATCATGAACTATGACCTCTCACCCCTACGTGGTACATCCAATCATGGCACACGAATCACGCTGACTTGGAGAGCGGATGAAGAGAGTGGGTGTGTGAAAGAGAGGACAAAAGCAAGTAAATTTGGGTGGAGGATATAGGATTTTCCTTATCGGCAGAAAAATGAAATTACCGTCCGCAAAGGGAAACTGGTCACAAATCATCAAGGCACCTTTGTTTTCATTTGTATTTATCTGTAGTTCTGTTTCATTGAGTTTGTATTGCTTTTCGTTGCTTTAGCTGTTGTATATTGGTGATTTTATGTGTATTGAAATTGATTGAAAGGGAAAAAGGACACCAAGCATCATAGACCAAACTGTCGTGGGCACTCCCTGTTAGGGACAGGACTTCTAACACAGACTAGACCAGGTCACAGGATATGGTGTCTTTGATTTTATATCAGATTTGAATGTTTTATAGGCCTCAAAACATGTCTGATGAACTTATGAGTTTGTTCGTTTTTAGCAGATGTTTTTAAAGTTGCCTTTAATGTTGATTCCAAGTGTCATTTTACTCCATTTTACATTCTGTTGCCTTCCACAATCACTGTTGTGCGATTATTTTGACCAACTCTGGAAACTTTATGGTCTATATCCTAAAATTCACCTCACTGTCTTCAAATGGTCACGTGGCTTTGGTTTCCAGCCATTTTGCAGCATCAAGATGTTCAATAATTCTAACGTTAAAACTATTTCAACCCTTTTTTATTTTCTTCCTCTTGAAGATGAATTTCTCGTAATCACATTTATTTGCCTGCATATCAGAAAGTCTTGAAGTCATGCATGTCCATCCAATGTGTCCTCATCTGTTTTCTTGTTTTAAAAACACACTTTTTCTAACGTATCTCAGTAGCATTCGGAGGAGTTTGGAATGGAACATTTCTTACTGCAATTCCTTTGTACATGTCATTTTGTGATGTCTTAGCCCCATGTCAAGTTAAAACCTCACGGGAAAGTCAATAGAGTTGCCCAGCAAGCACGATTAAAGGATTTTATTATAGTTTTATATAAGATATGTCTTAATGTTTGGACATACGGCTCATTGTCAAATATCACAATGTCAGTCCTAAATGTCATTTCAATGTGTGGAATACAAAAGAGTTAGCCTGGAATCCAAACAATAGAGGAATATTCCGTTTGGATTCCAAGTGACAACGGTCGCCCTGTACTCAGTCTACATTATATGCCAAACTTATCTACCCATTTAAAATGACACCAGATTGAATAATAACACTACATTGTATATGTACTGTAACTGGAAGTGCTACTCTGTTCAGCAGACTACACTTGTACTGTACCATGAAGTCATTGAGAACCCACTGGGCCAGAACTGGTTGGATCCACTTTGTTTCCACGTCATTTCAACCCCAACATTTGAGGAGATGACTTTGAATCAACGTGGAACACTGATTGGATTTGCAAAAAGGAATTTCGTCTTTTTTTAACCCAACTTTTAAATCCAATGACTGGGTCAAATGTTTGGTTGATTTCACGTTGAATACGCAACTCAACCAAATGTAAATCAAAACTAGATGTTGAACTGACGTCTGTGCCCCGTGGGAAATTACTTTTGGGGCGACATTTAAGGTGCAAAATAGTTCAAATCAGTGCAAAAATATATAAAAAGGTGACCATAAAAAGTTATTTAAGTAGATTTTTTTAGTACACTGAAAAATGCATAAATAGTGGCCTTTTTCACAATGCTCGTTGCTGAAGAAAAGTTAAAAATTACATCACAATGCCAAATTATTACTTTTACAGTATTTTTTGCATAGGCTTGAACTATTTTGCACCATGAAAAAGTCACCCTTGATTAAAGTTTCAGCTGGATGGTTATGCTATAGAAATGATTCTGTCCAGTAGTGTGATTCTTGTTCTTCGAGAATTAGGAACATTCCTGGGTAACCTGCAGAATGCATTTGATTCCTGTCCAAACAAGACACACACTGATTATGTGTGACAGTGTCGGGAAACAAAGTTAATTCACAAGATGTACTGTTAGAAAGAGGGAAAGGGTTTGTTTGTACAAAATATATAAAAGAGAGAAATATACAGTTTTACTACAAGATACTTAAGGGGAATTGCATTCCATTCATAACTTAACTTTGACACTTTTTGGGGAATTGAATTTCAGAAATATGACTGTAAATAGAATAAATTAAGATATTGTAAAGTGAACAAGACCCCTTGTAAGTTTAAGTATTCAGTAAAAAACATTTATTTGCACCCTTTCTAATCCTCTACTTTTGCATATTTTTTTATACTAAATGTTATCAGATCTTCAACCAAAACCTAATATTAGATAAAGGGAACCTGAGTGAACAAATAACACAATTACATACTTATATAATTTAGTTAATAAACAAAGTTATGCAACACCCAATGCCCCTGTGGGATAAAGTAAGTGCCCCCTTAAGCTCAATTACTGGTTGTGCCAGTTAGCTGCAATGACTCCAACCAAACGCTTCCTGTAGTTGTTGATCAGACTCTCACATCACTGTGGAGGAATTTTGACCCACTCTTCCATGCAGAGCTGCTGTAACTCTGACAATTGAGATTAGGTCAGGACTTTGACTAGGCCATTCCAAAACTTCAAATTTGTTGCCTTTTAGCAATTTATTTTTGCTTTTGATCTAATATTGGGTTTTGGTTGAAGATCTGATAACATTCAGTATCAAAAATAAAAAGGCAGCAAAAATGTTTTCACTTCACTACTGTATAAACTTTCATTCATAGGCTAGGTTGTAGCAACCTCATGATGGGTATAGGGAAAATGTTAGTATCATGTAGTAGCCTAAACCTATCGGTGTTACATTAAACTGGGTGAATGGAATATGAATGACAGTCATCCAATATTCTGTAATAGAAATAAGACTATGCGATGTTAAAAATAAATCCTCCCTAATCATAAACGGAACCGACTGCCCCTGATGTATTCAGTAAACCCATTTATTTTCAATAACATAACTTTACAGTTCATTAAGAACCTTTTTGAAAGCATCATCTAGAACTTTTAATGTATTTTTTCTACATTACCAAGTGTTACAATTGCTTTGATTATTAAAACATTTAGAAAATATATCAAACTTGTTTTAGTGTTACATTTATAATTCCATTTTAAAATGGGACGTTGTAGAAACTTACTGTAAAAACGATAATTGTAAAACTTCATAAAACACATATCTATTCTAAAAACATTCCAAGTCTTTGGAAGGCTTTGAACATTATCCTTTGGACTGGATACACAAACATTTTGTTTGATACAGTTTTGACTGATCTATTCTTAATGCTGTCTTTCACCTTAATGCAAGGTGCTGCAGTACGGTCTGGTGTGGAATGAACATCCAGTGAACAACAACAGTTACCGTCACAGGCAGCAACACTAGCTCTCCCAGGGCAAACCTACTCATTGACGTTCACCACTAGCAGTTCTTTGTATTTGATCAGGTAGTAGGGGTAGCACTGGCCCCGGTCAAAAACTACAAAGATGGTGGGGTTGACCAGCTGGTCCACACAGGTGTCGTATAGGTTCTAGTCCTCCTTCGTGGATCTGATGGGTGGCGGCCGGTGGTATTTGCACTTGTCCACACTCACCTTTCCTACCAGCACCTTGGCCAGGAACATGTGACGCACTCCAGCGTCAAGTGACACCACAGCGAATGTGTTGGAGTAGGAGCCGTAGCCGTACACAAACCCGTTGACTCCCGAGACGCGCGGGTCAAAGTTGTTGTGGCAGATGTCCTCAATGAAGTCCCCGACGGTCCCGTGGAACAGGTGCCTCTCCAGAGCCCCGTCTTCCTTGGTGTCACCGCGCTTCCGTATGTGCTCCTTCTACCTACAACAGAAACAATGCCACCTAATGTATGTATTCATCTTAAATTCAATAGGTTTCTATCAGTATTACATTTATTCATGGTCAAATGGAGCAGGAAAATAAAAAGCCATCTCCTTTGGATAACCCTTATCAATACAATTATCTGTTGTGTGATGTAATATCGCACCATGTTATCCATCTTTTCCCTATCCTTTATCCCATTCCCACATGATGGCCATATACAATAGATGACGAAAATGAATGGCTATTCTCACAAGAATACATATCAAAGAGGGAGTCCCCATCCACACCTTTGGAACTTGTCCCAGTGGAGGACATTCTGGATCTGGCGGAGGCTATCTCCACCCGGGTCTCTGACAGGGTCTTGTGGAACAGGCTGTGGACCTTCTGGAAGGCCTGGGTGCTGGCCGGCACATCCACCATGCTGTAGTCCTGGTCTGGGACGGAGCTAGGGGTCCACACTGGGGGGTACCGGGTGCTGAACTCCCCCAGGGGGTCTACACTGAAGTTGGCCGGGGAAGGCTCGGTGGATGTGCCGGCCAGACCATCCAGCAGGATACCTGTCCTATGCAAGACAAGTAGATGGTTGTTTTAGTGAATGTAGTTGATGTTATTATTGATGAACTAGTACTAATATGGTGTGATTCCAGTATTATGAGTAGGACCCTGAATAATTCTCTACCACCTGACCTATGACATTAACCTGCAGTTCAATCATTTTACTGGTAACACTGCAGTCTCTTTCAATCACATTTCAACATAATGAACACATGGTTAGTCGTGGTTAGTCATTTTACAGGTCAGGAGTATCTTTCGAGCCCCTCCCACACAGGTGCGTCCCCTTCAGGGTCTAAATGCCAACAGGTGGTTTGAGATGACACTATCAACCTTTTGGTGCTGTTGGACAGAACTACTGGTTTGAAAAAGAGTGGAGAATTTCTCCTGGCTCCAATTATGAGTAACACTACATGACCAAAAGTATGTGGACACCCTTTCAAATTAGTGGACTCTGCTATTTCAGCAACACCCATTGCTGACAGGTTTATAAAAAGTTTTCATTGACAAACATAAGCAGTAGAATGGTCCGTACTGAAGAGCTTCTGTGAAGTGGAAACTTCTAGGTGCAGCAACGGCTCAGGGAAGTGGTGCGCCACACAAGATCACAGAACGGGACGACCGGGTGCTGAAGCACGCAATAATCGTCGGTCCTCGGTGGCAACACTTACTACCAAGTTCCAAACTGCCTCTGGAAGCAACGTCAACAGGCTTCCTTCACAACCCTCCCTTGGGTTGTGCCGTGGCGGAGATCTTTGTGGGCTATACTCGGCCATGTCTCAGGATGGTAAGTTGGTGGTTGAAGATATTCCTCTAGTGGTGTGGGGGCTGTGCTTTGGCAAAGTGGGTGGGGTTATATCCTGCCTGTTTGGCCCTGTCCGGGGGTATCGTCAGATGGGGCAACAGTGTCTCCCGACACCTCCTGTCTCAGCCTCCAGTATTTATGCTGCAGTAGTTTGTGTTGGGGGGCTAGTCTGTTATATCTGGAGTATTTCTCCTGTTTTATCCAGTGTCCTGTGTGAATTTAAGTATGCTCTCTCTAATTCTCTATGTCTCTCTCTCTCGGAGGACCTGGGCCCTAGGACCATGCCTCAGGATTACCTGGCCTGATGACTCCTTGCTGTCCCCAGTCCACCTGGCCGTGCTGCTGCTCCAGTTTCAACTGTTCTGCCTGCGTCTATGGAACCCTGACCTGTTCACCGGATGTGCTACCTGTCCCAGACCTGCTGTTTTCAAATCTCTAGAGACTGTAGGCCCGGTAGAGATACTCTGAATGATCGGCTATGAAAAGCCAACTGACATTTACTCCTGAGGTGCTGACCTGTTGCACCCTCGACAACCACTGTGATTATTATTATTTGACCCTGCTGGTCATCTATGAACATTTGAACATCTTGGCCATGTTCTGTTATACTCTCCACCCGGCACAGCCAGAAGAGGACTGGCCACCCCTCATAGCCTGGTTCCTCTCTAGGTTTCTTCCTAGGCTCTGATCTTTCTAGGGAGTTTTTCCTAGCCACCGTGCTTCTACACCTGCATTGCTTGCTGTTTGGGGTTTTAGGCTGGGTTTCTGTATAGCACTTTGTGACATCAGCTGATGTAAGAAGGGCTTTATAAATACATTTGATTGATTGATACAGAATAAAAATATTCCAAAACATGCATCCTGTTTGCAATAAGGCACTAAAGTAAAACTGCAAAAAATGTGGCAAAGAAATTAACTTTATGTTCTGAATACAAAGGGTTATGTTTCAGGCAAATCCAACACAACACATCACTCTTCATATTTTCAAGCATGGTGGTGGTTCCATCATGTTATGGGTATGCTTGTCATCAGCAAGGACTAGGGAGTTTTGTGGATAAAAAGAAACAGAATATAGCTATGCACAGGCAAAATCCTAGAGGAAAACATGTTTCAGTCTGCTTTCCAACAGACACTGGGAAACAAATTCACCATTCAGCAGGACAATAACCTAAAACACAAGGACAAATATACACTGGAGTTGCTTACCAAGGCGACATTGAATGTTCCTGAGTGGTATAGTTACAGTTTTGACTTAAATCGGCTTGGAAATCTATGGGAAGACTTGAAAATGGCTGTCAAGCAATGATCAACAACCAACTTGACAGAGCTTGAAGAATTTAAAAAAATAAGTTTACATACACTAAATTGACTGTGCCTTTAAACAGCTTGGAAAATTCCAGAAAATTATGGCATGGCTTTAGAAGCTTCTGATAGACATATTGACATAATTTGAGTCAATTGGAGGTGTACCTGTGTATGTATTTCAAGGCCTACCTTCAAACTCTTTGCTTGACATGAGAAAATCAAAAGAAATCAGACAAATTGTAGACCTCCACAAGTCTGGTTCATCCTTGGGAGCAATTTCCAAACGGTACCACGTTCATCTGTACAAACAATAGTACGCAAGTATATACACCATGGGACCACGCAGCTGTCATACCGCTCAGGAAGGAGACACGTTCTGTCTCCTAGAGATGAACGTACTTTGGTGCGAAAAGTGCAAATCAGTCCCAGAACAACAGCAAAGGACCTTGTGAAGATGCTGGAGGAAACAGGTACAAGAGTATCTATATCCGCAGTAAAACGAGTCCTATATCGACATAACCTGAAAGGCTGCTCAGCAAGAAAGATGCCACTGCTCCAAAACCGCCATAAAAATGCCAGACTACGGTTTGCAACTGCACATGGGGCCAAAGATCATACTTTTTGGAGAAATGTCCTCTGGTCTGATGAAACAAAAATAGCCCATAGCATGGTAACGTTACCTGAAGGAAAAAATAAATGTCCCAATCCTATCCAGAGTCTCTGACAAAACAAACGCCTAATAGTTTTAACAAAGGCAACACTCATCACAACCAAAATCCAATTTGCTGGAATCCTAAAAACGCTTATAGATATCCTGTGGACATTTAATGAAAAGGTACTAATTAATACGAATGCTTGAGACTTTGCCTATGCTTTTCGTCGTGTTTCTCCTGTCCTCGAATTTGCACAAACTTACTAGCTAAATGACTTGCATCGCATGATGCATAAACAGAACATTAACTTACTTTTTACCTGACAACGTGCAGTGTTTCAGGCTTAAGGAATCTGTCTACGTTTTGTTTTACTCAAAAAAGTATTTATTGGTGAGTAACTAAATAAGGCATTTATAGTTAAGCCTAAAACATATCTGGAAGTCGTCGTCAAACAATATTCTTACAGGATCATTTGTATATTTCAGGGGATACCATTTGAAGCTGTTATTACAGGAATGGTTTAGCCCAACTATTTGAAATTGATAACGACTGCACACAGACAAAGTTATCTTTGTATTTTCTAATAAAAAGGAAGATCACCACAGCAAGTCTGATATATTCCATTTTATTTAGTTTTATTGCACACAGAAAACTAAACTTTTATTCCATACACAATCAAATAAATGTCAACACTTGTCCATTAGAAAATCAAATGTCAGTGTTTATTTAAAGGCAACAGGTAGCAGATATTTAAATATTATTTATCTATTCGATTTTTTCTTATGACAGATAAACTCAACATCAAGAAAGACACTTTAGAGACAGACAATTCCATAACACATTCTCAGGTGTGATCTACAGCTTTCACTGAGACCTCTAATGGCTCAATCCTCAGAGGATACTGCTTACAGCCAACCCAGAAATAGGGGAAGACCCTCTCAGAAAAGGTGTGTTTGAAAGTGTAGATCTGCGTGTTGTCAGCTGGGTCAGAGAAGCACACTCTCCCCTTCTCCCAGTCTAGCTGCACTCTGATCCTCTGAGGGCTCTTCTTCAGATTGAGTCGCGTCAGGGGTGAGGTCCCTGCAAAGTACATCTTGTGGTAAAAGTACACGGACAGGTATCCATTCTTCAGTACGGAGGAGACCTTGTCTTTCCTCTGGATGGACTCTTTGGCTACACCGAGGACCCAGGCACTGTTCTCTCCAACCTCCACGTCCCAGACATGCTTTCCTGAGCTGAAGCCCTCAGAGCCCAGTACGCCTGTGTCAGGGTCAAACCTCTCAGGGTTGTCTGGAAGCTTCTGTTTGTCATCGCTGTCCCTCACACTGGTGAGGTCATCAGACAGCAGGAGCCAGGGGGCAGCCGTGTTGGGGTCCAGAGTCACTGGCGCTGAGGAGAAAGTACAGCCAGTTACCATGATGTAGTGGTTCTCACCACTAATTGCTGTGTCAATACACATTAAGAAGCACTTTAATTGCTTAAAAAGTTAACGTTTTAGTCTATCATGTAACGAAATAGACTAGTCTTGACACCGAGTGATGTTCAACACACTCTGCAGTTAGTACTCACTGTATTTAACAATCCCTTGCATCTTCTCCCACACTTTGTATTGAAGTGAGCCCAGGTACTTGGCCACATCGATGAGTGCTCCCAGGACCATAACTGGGTCCTGCAGTGTGCTAGACTGAGCACTATACAGCCAGAAAAAGTAGGAGTTAGTACTCATCATGTAATGGTCTGTAGACAGTGAAACCACCAGGGGTTGTAATGTACTCACCTTCTCACTGTCTGCTTGCATTTCTGGAGAAAAAACATATCCTCCAAAGCCATCTCCTCCTCCACGGCTCTGATTGTGTCAGAGAGGGAGGCCAGGGTTCTGTCCATCTCCCTCATACTCTGCCTCAACATCTCACTCTTACTCTCCTCCTCCTCTTTCAGAGCTGCAAGCCTAGCAGCCTCTTCAGCTTGGAGGAAATGGTGGAGCGTCTCAAACTCCTCATGAATCCTCTTTGCCACAAACCGGGCCTGGATCTGAAATGAGACCTTTGTTAGGATTGTGTGTTAACATATGAGAGATTTTGATTTCATACTATGACCAACCACCAACATTACCTGAATGTGTGTCACTGTATTTTCATAGTTTTGCTTCATTTTGTCAAAAGCTTCCCTCTTCACTTGCAAACAAGTAAGCACAGACTTCATCTCCTCCTACAAAGAACATTAAAAAGACAATTGGACTAAGAATAAACAAAACATATCAGTTCTTCAAAAGGCAAACAGTTGCAGAAGGCATAAAACAGATTAGCTCAAACTCCCAGCATTTTCCCCATTACCTTCATGTTCACCTCTGAACTCATAAAATGCTATCTAGAGAACTCAATTTATATTTATAGGGCTGCCTATCACAACACCAGATTACCTTCATGTCGCCTATAGCCTCTCCCACCGGGCAGCACTCATGGTTTTTATGTTTCCTGGAGGTGTGACAGACCACACAGATGGGCTCCTTGTCCTGCAGACAGAACAGCTTCAGCCTCTCCCCGTGAAGGGAGCACAGCTCACCCGGTTCACACAGCTCTCCTGTAGGCCCAAGCGCTCCACTCTCCTGGATGTAGGAGTCACACAGGTTCTTTAGGGTGAGGCTGGCCACCGGCTCATCCACAAACTCCCTCCTACAGAGAGGGCAGTCCCGGGCTGACCCCTTCCCAGACCAGTACTGCTGTAAGCAGGCTGCACAGAAACTGTGGCTGCACTTGAGGACCACGGGATCCCTGAAGATGTCACAGCACACAGAGCAACAGAGGTCCTCCTCTGGGAGAGAGAATCGGGCAGCCATGCCTTCTTCACACGAAAGTGACTCCTCCTCTGGAAGGGAATGTAGGGCAAAGGGACACACAGAGCTGTAGGTATTAGACAAACACAGAGCCAGCCCTTGTTGGTGTTATAGTTAGCTAATGGCCTCTGTAAGGTACAGTATTTACTTTAAATTTACCTAGCTAACTATTTGGGCTCAACAACATACTGTCTGAACTTCAAAATAGCCATACTTACTGCCTAGGTCAAGTCGATGTTTAGTTTGGGAGTGCAGACTCGTCTACAGGGGACAGCGACCAAACACACGTAACTAGCTCCTTGTTTTATCTGCGACGCCAAGACCTGTTTTGACTTCCTTCTTCCTGTTATGGTGTGACACATCATTATGGGGGTGGAGCCAGGCAGGCCATTCTTTAACACTTTACCACCAGTTCCACTTCGTGTTCACATTGGTTTCATTATTTGGTGGTACTTGACTGTTACTCCATTGTTTGTGTTTGTTGTCATTGTTGACTTTCTAAACAAATTATTTATTCATATTAAAAGTAATGTTTCACTAATGAGTTGTAATGCCATGAGCACTACAAATACATCATATAAATCAACTACTATTTGAATGCTAATGTCATAGCCGTGGGATGTATTTACTCCGTTGATATTTACATTTTAGTTGTATGCCCACTCTTTGTCTATAGGCCCATTTTGCAGTGTGGCATTGAGCAAAAGTGATCTCTACTGTATAGTAGTTGGAGATCCCGGTTTAGTGGTGAATATTTGTAATGGTAGCAAATTGAAACTTTATTTTATAATGTGTAAATGAATTAAATGAGCTAAACTCACTTAAATAATTAGGAAGGTCCATTCAGTTAAATAAAAAAGCACAACATGAAATGCAATAGACACTTTTAATATTTATTTAGATAATTGACTGTACTTTACACATTTTACATAATGTAACAACTGCTTTAAACACTCGTACAAGCATTATGAGATAGAAAGTTGTTACCATATAGAAGGTATATATGCATTCCATTGGCATCAATTAGACACTACTTATAACCATAGTATGCTTTGTGTTGAGGCAAGTCTTACATCTATTTACATGGAGCTGGATTCAACTAAAGTTCACAGAATGGGGTCCCTCTAGTTGATACATGTTAGTAGATATTTGTCCCCACATATTATAAACCTGGCAACCTGTCTCCACTCATGTTTATATTCTGCCCAAAGTTGGGGCTAACTGACAAAAGGCGCAGTGGGACAAACTGATTGGTACTGTAGAAGTATGGGAACACTTTTTCAGTGAATGTATCATTGAAGGTGTACAGAATAGTGCTCTTAGTGGGATCAGAGAATGTCAGCTCCCCCTGGTCACAGTCCAGACGTACTCTGATCACTCGTGGGCTCTCATCCAGCTTGATCTGGATGCGTGGTTTTACACATACTCTGTATTTCCCACTAATATATCTGATGCTCCACAATCCGCTCTGAGGCTCCATTTTGAGTGGCTTGTTGCGCACAATTGACTCTTTGGTTACTCCCAGGGTCCAGTTATCACTTTCTCCTACCTCTACATCCCAAAAATGTCTGCCTTTACTGTAACCTTCAGAATCCAACACTCCCATTTTTAGCCTCTCAGGATTTTCTGGAAGGTCCTGCCTCTCCTCAATGTATGTCACAGTGGTCAGGTCATGAGTCAGTTTGAGCCTTGCAGACACTGTGTTTGGATCCATGGTCACCGAAGCTTAAGGGGAAAGTTCCTTGTACTTTAATATTGTACTTTAATACTGAAGTGTGTGGGTGTGTTGGGAGATAAAAACCATTTCAAATAACTATTGAAAAAATACATGTATTTCCAAAGTATTGTGGCCTTATTTGCTACAGTAAGATAGTCAAGATATTAAAAAACAACATTTGTGAAAAACTTGGACTTACTATAGTAAACGATCCCAAGCATCTTCTTCCAGACCTTGAATTTCAGAGATCCCACATGCTTGGCTATGTCAATGAATGCTCCTGACACTACCTCAGCATCTGCAGTGTCTGTTGCTGTGGATTCGGCTCTATGGGAATAATAAACATCAGTGCTGTTGTAAATGGAGCGTAACATGTATTTAGTAGGGATGAAATGGGACTTAATTTACAACATACCTATTAAGTATGACCTTGTAATTCTACAAAAAGAAGGACATATGTCACTATGTTATATCAGATGACACTGAGATAATTGAAAAAAAACTCACAGAGGAATAAATAATTTACAGTTGTGAAATTATTCACCAGCAATTTCCGACCTGGTTGAGAATTTCAAGGCGTTATACGACATTTGACTGCAGCCTAGCAGTGTGACGCTTGCGTCTTTTGGACGAACATCAGTTTTTGCAGTGAGTTCATGAGCTCATGTTGGGAATTTACATCTTTGTAATTTAAAAAATCTTTACCCTTACCTGAAGGAATGTGATAGTGTCAACATCCATGTCCTTGATCATCTGAATAGTCTCTATTAGGGTTGAAATCTGCTTGGTCAAAGGCTCAGCTCTTTTTCGCATCACTTGACATTTCTGTTGCTCCTCCTTTCTCAGGGCAGCTATCCTGGCTGTCTCTTCATCTTCCAGGAACTGGTGGAGTTTCTTAAACTCCTCCCTTATCTGCTCCTCTCCACACTGGGCTTGACCCTAATAGACAAGATTAAACTTGAACACCGCTCAAATGTTTCCATATTTAAAAACACATTTTTTTAATGACAGATACCTGTATATGCGCCTCCCAGGTTGAATGGCACATCCTAGCTGTGTTCATGTTTTCTAATTCCTTCTTCAAAGTGGAACTCACACGCTGGATTTCACTCTAAATATAAATTAAAAGGGATTATTGTAAACCTGGTAAAAACCAAACCAGCCTTTAATCCAGCCAGTCACTCTCTACTCAGTCGCATAATGACATTGAAATGACCAGTTAAAATAAAAGCAAAGGGAACAGATACTTTCACAAACTGACCTTCAAATCAGGCAGAGCCTCCTCAATGGGACAGCAGTCATGGCCTTTATGTTTCTTTGATATGTGACAGACAACACATATGGGCTGCTTGTCATCAAAACAGAAGAGTTTGAGTTTCTCTATGTGCAGCTGGCAGATATCCTGAGATCCTTTCTCGTTTTCACTCCCTCTCTGGAACGATTCACAGAGACTCTTTAAGACCAAACTTTGGCTTGGTTGCTCTATTGAACACTCTTTACTGCATACAGGACACAGCAGATTGTCCATATCCTTCCAGTATTTCTGAAGACACTCCTCACAGAAGCTGTGGCTGCATTTGAGGACGACAGGGTTGCTGAATATGTCACTACACACGGGACAAGAGAGGTGTTTCTCCAGGAGAGACAAGCTGGCTGCCATTATAATGTATCACTCAGTGTGCTATTCTGTCTTGGTCAAGGTTAAAATACATAAAGCAAGTTAACAGGGTTGTGGCTCAAGGGGCAGGTTATACTGGTTATAAAGGTATGACACAGACTAAAACTCCACCCACAGTTACGTTTTCATATTCCAGGAAATGAAACCAAAACCAAAACCAGAACTATCACATTTCCCTCTGCATCCTGGCAGGAATGCAGATGTGTGTAGTGTACCAACCAACAATAATGAATGATCTAACACACACTAGAGGGATATAAAACAACAATAAAAAATATGTTAAATCAAACAAGTAATGACTTTACCACTAGATGTCAGTAGGTATCCAGCCATTGCAATGAGTAACAGTTATTACTGTGAAAAGCATTGCAAAACAACATTGTAGACTGCCGGTAAAGACATGGCAGTATTGCTTAATAGTGTATAAGTATACAGACATGGTCACCCAATGAGATATGCTGTTATTACATGTAATGTACTTTCAAATCTAGTTGGAAAATAGTCCATTTACTTTGAACCTGTCCTTCAACACACCAAGGTACATCCTACTAACAAACAATTCCTCGACTAAATGCTATTACAGTCGCTCTCTCTCTCTCTCTCTGTCTCTCTCTGTCTCTGTCTCTGTCTCTCTCTGTCTCTCTGTCTCTCTCTCTCTCTCTCTCTCTCTCTCTCTCTCTCTCTCTCTCTCTCTCTCTCTCTCTCTCTCTAAGATGGAGTGACAGGCAGGCAGAGTGATGAAGGCAGGCTTAGTGTTGTTCACATGTATTTTTCATTCTTATCTTGACCATTTTCCCCATCCATCAGTATATCCTTTAAATTATTGTAATGGTTGGATTTCACAATGTGTTGCCTCTTTGAAACGTCAATAAGGCATTATGTGTTGAAGTGAATTCTTCAATCTGGACTCTGTTGTTTCAGATCAAAATGATGTCATTTCAAGTTTGCATTTTAAGTGTTCAGTTTAGAGTCCACTTGGGTTTGAATGTCTGTCTCGGTATAGATCTTCTGTATAAACTACTGTGTACTATATTCTCTGTGTAGATTGATATCCTCATCTAGTTGTGAGAACTTGAAATGGCAGTAGATGCAAAAAATGTATGTTTAAGAGAGTTCAATTCAATTGAACAAGTTGGAAGGACATTGGGAAAACAATATTCAATTGATATGGACAGCACAACATGGGATTGGATGTATTCATATTTATTATGAAGAATGCACATACTGAATACACTAACATAATAAACTGCATTATACAGAATCTGTTGACCAGACATAACAATGATTCTGTATCAATTTATAATATAATTTATAGTAATGATTTAATAAGATAATATATACTTTATATTATACACTCACACACACATACAGTGCATTCGGAAAGTATTCAGACCTCTTGACCTTTTTCCACATTTTGTTACGTTACAGCCTTATTCTAAAATGGATTAAATTACGACCCTTTCCAATGAGACTCGAAATTGAGCTCAGGTGCATCCTGTTTCCATTGATCATCCTTGAGATGTTTCTACAACTTGATTGGAGTCCACCTGTGGTAAATTCAATTGATTGGACATGATTTAGAAAAGCACACATCTGTCTGTATAAGGTCCCACAGTTGACAGGTCATGTCAGAGCAAAAACCAAGCTAGAAGGAATTGTCTGTAGAGCTCCGAGACAGGATTGTGTTGAGGCACAGATCTGGGGAAGGGTACCAAAACATGTCTGCAGCATTGAAGGTCCCCAAGAACACAGTGGCCTCCATCATTCTTAAATGAAAGAAGTTTGGAACCACCAAGACTCTTCCTAGAGCTGGCCACCCAACCAAACTGAGCAATTGGGGGAAATGGGCCTTGGTCAGGGAGGTGACCAAGAACCCGATGGTGACTCTGAAAGAGCTCCAGAGTTCCTCTGTAGACATGGGAGAACCTTCCAGAATGACAACCATCTCTGCAGCACTCCACCAATCAGGCCTTTATGGTAGAGTGGCCAGACGGAAGCCACTCCTCAGTAAAAGGCACATGACAGCCCGCTTGGAGTTTCCCAAAGGGCACCTAAATGACTCTCAGACTATGAGAAACAAGATTCTCTGGTCTGATGAAACCAAGATTAAACTCTTTGGCCTGAATGCCAAGCGTCTCGTCTGGAGGAAACCTGGCACCATCCCTACGGTGAACCATGGTGGTGGCAGCATCATGCTGTTGGGATGTTTTTCAGCGGCAGGGACTGGGAGACTGAGGATTGAGGGAAAGATGAACGGAGCAAAGTATAGAGAGATCCTTGATGAAAATCTGCTCCAGAGCGCTCAGGACCTCAGACTGGGGTGAAGGTTCACCTTCCAACAGGACAACGACCCTAAGCACACAGTCAAGACAATGCAGGAGTGGCTTCGGGACAAGTCTCTGAATGTCCTTGAGTGGCCCAGCCAGAGCCCAGACTTGAACCTGATCGAACATCTCTGGAGAGACCTAAAAATAGCTTTGCAGCGACGCTCCCAATCCATCCTGACAGAGCTTGAGAGGATCTGCAGAGAAGAATGGGAGAAACTCCCCAAAATGCAGGTGTGCCAAGCTTGTAGCGTCATATCCAAGAAGACTCAAGGCTGTAATCACTGCCAAAGGTGCTTCAACAAAGTACTGAGTAAAGGGTCTGAATACTTATGTAAATGTGATATTTCAGTTTTTAATTTGTAATACATTTGCAAACATTTCTAAAACCTGATTTTGCTTTGTCATTATGGGGTCTTGTGTGTAGGTTGATGAGGGAAGAAAACAATTTAAGGCTGTAACGTTAACAAAATTTGGAAAAAGTCAAGGGGTCTGAATACTTTCCGAATGCACTGTATGCAGCTGTCACCTTTCCAATATCTCTTAGGAAATATATGGTACAGACTAGCGTGACATAAAACGACAACAATCGTAGTAACAAAAAAATCTATTCCATCTAGTGAAGTACCTACTAGTACCTGTGTTGTGAGAACAGTACTTTACCACTAGATATCAGTAAGTATCCAGACATTGCAACGAGCAACCGTTATTACTGTGAAACACATTGCAAAACTATATTGTAGACTGTTACTTACTGCTGGTAAAGACATGGTAGTATTACTTAATAGGGTATAAATATACAGACATGGTCATCCAATGAGATATGCTGTTATTATTATTATGTTATTACTTTTAATTCTAGATGACAAATTGTCCTAAATATGTCAGACACGAAGGGTTACTGTCATTTTATTAGCAAGCAATTCCAACAGCCTCAACTAAATGTTATTGTCTCCAGTCTCTCTCTTTCTCTCTCTGTCTCTCTCTCTAGATGGAGAGTGGCAGGTAGGCAGTGCGACGGACGCAAGCTTAGTGATTATTTCTCCCATACTGTCCAACATTCTCTCAGTTAGCCAGGCAACTTGGGGCCTTATTGGGGCTCCAAGTTGACAGTACAGGGGACAGACTCTTTTCACACAACTTCGAAACAAAGTGATTTTCGTAGCAGGTTAGGGCAGCATTTTTGTCTCCTAACCTGCTACATTAATTATCCTAAACTGCTGAGTAAGTTCTCCTAACCTGCAGCAAAAAAGTCACTTCCTAATGGAAGTGGTGAAAAGAGTGTTTTTCCACAGTACAAAGTGAGTGTGCGGTGCACTTCCCCAAGGGTTCTGGGGAGAGGAGAGGGTGCTGGTTCCCCGTGCCTGTCCCAAAATGTCCTCTTCTTCTTAAGCTGACAGCACTGTATGAGAGTTTGCTGAGCACTGCCCAGCGTTGTAGTCAAGTTCCTAACCTGGACTCGAGTACTACAACACTGGCACTGCTCCCAAGTGTTCTGTGAGAGAACAGAGTGCTGGGGCCCAGTGTCTGTCCCTAAATGCCCTCCTCCTCTTGGTTCGATGTTAGAATTGATCAACGAGGCGATGTAAGTTGTGATGGCTTGCTGGATCAAAGTACAGGTTGATAGTGTTGAAATGGACTCCACCCACAATGACCAGCAGTTTCTATATGTCATTCCCATTATGGACAGTTGCCAGGCAACAAAACCGAAACTTACAGTCACATTTCACTCTGCCTGGTCCAGACAGAAACTAAGGCTCAGGCTCAGGGGTGTATGCACAATACTACCAACCAGTGGAGGCTGCTGAGGGGAGGACGGCTCTTAATACTGGCTGGAATGGAGCGGATGTAATGGCATCAAACCATGTGTTTGATGTATTTGATACCATTCCACCTATTCCGCTCCAACCATTACCACGAGCCCATCCTCCCCAATTAAGGTGCCACCAACCTCCTGTGCTACCAACCCACATAATGACAATCTAACAGTCAGATAATAAGTATTGTCTTGTCAAACCAACTGGTATCCGTATATACGGTAAATATGCAAAGAGAAACAGTTTTTACTGTGAAACATTGCAAAACTACATTGTAGACTGTTACTTACTGCTGGTGAAGACATGGTAGTATTACTTAATAGGGTATAAGTATACAAACATGGTCACCCAATGAGATATGCTGTTATTATATGTTACATACTTTTAAATCTAGATGAAAAATTATCCTAAAGTAAATCCAATTTGTTTCAAATATGTCAGAGACCAAGGGTTACTGTCCTTTTATTAGCAAGCAATTCCAACAGCCTCAACTAAGTTTTTTTTTCTCTCTCTCTCTCTGATGGAGAGTGGCAGGGAGGCAGTGCGACGGACGCAGGCTTAGTGATTCATTATTTCTCTCATACCGTTCAATGTTCTCCCAGGCAGCCAGGCAACTAGGAGCCTCATTGGGTCTGAGAATGGCTGTCAATCCCCCTAGGTTCTAATGAGCTTGGGCAGTTTGACATGCAGTGTTCCCTCTTACTATCCTCCCTGGGACTCGTCTCAGTGACGGATGCCTTCTGGAGAGTATCAGGACCCCTCCACCAGTCTCACACCACTATCAGGGCATTACAGAGCTGATAGTACATGGGACAGACGAACACGAAGTGATTTTCGTAGCAGGTTAGTGTAACGGGTGTCGTCCGGAAGGAAGAGACCACTGCGCAGCCTTATTAGAGTTCCACATAATTTAACTAAAACGAATACAACGACCGAACGGCTTCGATGTGCAAACTCCCTGCACACTAACAAAGAACAAGATCCCACACAGAAAGAGGGTAAAAGGGCAGCCTAAGTATGATCCCCAATCAGAGACAACGATAGACAGCTGCCTCTGATTGGGAACCACACTCGGCCAGAAACAAAGAAATACAAAACCTAGAAATACAGAACATAGAATGCCCACCCAAATCACACCCTGAACAAAACAAAATAGAGACATAAAAAGGATCTCTAAGGTCAGGGCGTGACAGTTAGGACAGCATTTTTGTCTCCTAACCTGCTACATTAATTATTAGTGATGCACCGATAGGATATTTTTGGCTGATACCGATATCTGATATTTTCCTTGCCAAAAAAAAACTGACAGCACAGTATGACAGTGTGCTGAGACTGCCCAGCATTGTAGTCAAGTTCCTAACCTGGATTCGAGTACTACAACACTGGCACTGCTCCCAAGTGTCCTGTGAGAGAACAGGGTGCTGGTGCCCACTCTATTGATAATGTTATTATCAATTGAGTATAACGGTGTCACATTTATTGCAGCCTCGTATAAACCGATTCAATAAGCTATTAATCTGCTGTGCTACAGAGAGAGAGAGTGTCACGACTTCCGCCGAAGTCGGTCCCTCTCCTTGTTCGGCCGGTGTTCGGCGGTCGACGTCACCGACCTTCTAGCCATCACTGATCCATTTTTCATTTTTCATTGGTTTTGTCTTGTCTTCCATCACACCTGGTTCCAATCCCATCAATTACATGTTGTGTATTTAACCCTCTGTTTCCCCTCATGTTCTTATCGGTGATTGTTTGTTCTATGTATTGGTGCTAGTTATGTTCTGGTGTGCGACGGGTTTTGCACCCGCTTATTTTATTTTGTATATGTTGGTTTCCGGAGTTTTTGAATTTTTATTAAACTGCTCCGTTTATACCAAGTCCACTCTCCTGCGCCTGACTTCCCTGCCACCAGCACGTACCCATTACACAGAGAGAGAGAGAGCCTCAAATGATCACAGTGTGAATAACTATCAATGGAACAGGTCTGTAGAGTAGTCCTTGGGTAAATAGTGGAAGACATTAGCAGATGAATATCCTCAAGCTGAAACACAACTGTAATTGTTACAGCCCAGAGATGGAAGAAGGCCATGGTGCTTGGACTGTATGTCATGCTTTATCAATATTTCCTATTCAGAAAAGAATAGTTGTGTGACGTGTCGACCAATCATTTCCATTCCCTTCACGTTCTGAGTAGTAGAGGACCACCAGCGTCAAAGGAAATAAACCTCAAGCACATCCATTTAATCAGAGGAGAATTTCATTTCTGCTTTGCACACATTAATTGAGGCCTCTATATAAATTGGATTAAATGCACAATGTCACCAGACTGGCCAGGCTGGCTGCTTACCAAGTACCAGTTACCTTTTCGGTCATATTGATTTTTTTTATCCCTTCTCTGTATGGGTGGAGGAACTCTTGACAACAATCTCGTTCAAATATTTTTTATTGAACACATACAAGAATGGTGTATCGGTATAAAAGCCAGGTATACAGTTCTTATCTATACATAAAATAGCAGACAGAAACAAAAAGACCCAGGGTTCCGGGTACAAAACAAATATTACAAAACAAGACATACAGAACATGGACAGGTATAAAGAAAGAGGGTAGGTGTCCCCCCTTACCCCTCCCCCCCTTCTTCCCCCCCTTTATCCCTACCCCTTATTACCCTCCCCACTGCTCGGGTGGCGGTGCCAGCACACGCTGACCAAAGGTGGATTAAAATATTACAATTGAGAGTGCGTTAAAGAGTACAAATTCACAGCGCCACATGGTCTAAGTAGTAGAGGAAAGGCTGCCAGATTTGATCAAATGTTGATAATTTATTGTTCAGAATATATCTAATTCTTTCTAAGTGTACAGTGTTTGCCAATTCGCTGAGCCATAATTTGGTAGTGGGCGCTTCCCTCTTTTTCCAAAACAACAAGATTAATTTTTTTGCCGAAATGAGACTGTAAGAGATGAGTTGTTTTTGGGGGTTGGTTAGTCCGATTAGGGAATCAGACACTCCCAGGATTATCAGAAGCGGGTCTGGATCAATTGAAGTCTCCAAAACTTCCGAGAGGATCCTAAAAATTCCACTCCAGTATCCATACAAGCTAGAGCATAGGGCAAAGCAGTGGAGTAGTGTACCCTGCGCAGCCTGACATTTATCACACATAGGGGATGTATCAGGAAATATCCTATGCAGTTTGGTTTTGGAATAGTGTAATCTGTGTAATACCTTGAATTGTATGAGACGGTGTCTGGAGTTAATGGAGCAGGTGTGGATGTACTCCAAGCTATCTTCCCAGTCTGACACTGAGATGTCAGTCCCTAGTTCTTCCTCCCATTTTGCCTTAATGGCATCTGTAGAAGGTGTGCTAACAGATTGAAAAGCATCATATAAACGAGATATCAGTTTGTCTGAGGTGGGGGATGTTTTTAGGCATCCGTCAAACATGGAAGGCTTAGCGTTCCCGAATGTTGGGAGGTGTTTTCTAACATAGTCTCTGATTTGTAGGTATCTGAAGAAGTTACTTCTGGGAAGATTATAAGTTTCCCTCAGCAACTCAAAGGAAGCAAAGGTCCCTTCTATATATAAATCCCCTATGGTACTTATCCCCAACTCTCCCCATTGCTCAAAGGTGTTATCAAGGTTAGAGGGGGCAAAGGAGGGGTTCCTGGCAACAGGGAGCATGAATGACATTGGTCTAAGCTCGAAGTGGGTTTTAATTTGCTTCCAGATTCGGACTGTGCTATGTATAATAGGATTGTTACGATAAAGTGACCTCTCCAGATTGACAGGCGACAAAATCACAGCACCGATAGAGAAGGGGTGACACTCCTCACGTTCCATACTAAGCCAGCTGGGTGACGGACGTGCGTCATCCAGCAAAAACGTAACCGCGCGGAGGTTAGCGGCCCAGTAATAAAATATAAAATTTGGGAGAGACAGTCCTCCTTCCATCTTGGATTTGCAGAGGTGTTTTTTACCTATCCTGTGTGTTTTATAATCCCAGATGAAAGGATTGATAATTGAGTCCAGTTGTTTATGAAAGGATTTAGGTATGAATACTGGGATGTTCTGGTATAGGTAGAGTAGTTGTGGGAGGAAGACCATTTTAATGGCGTTAATTCTTCCGAGCAGAGAAATTGGGAGAGTTCTCCAAAATTGTATGTTTGTCTTGAGTTTTTGCATCAGAGGGGGGAAATTCTCTTTAAATAGTAAGGAGTATTGTTTGGTAACTACAATTCCTAGATAGGTAAATTTTTCTGAAGATAACTTAACTGGAAGATGTTCTAGCCAGGAGGTGTTTTGTAACCGTATGGGCATTAATTCACTCTTGTTCCAATTTATTCTGTATCCCGAGAAGGTACCAAACAAATTAATCACATCAAGAATAGCTGGAATACTAGCTTGGGGTTCTGTTACATAGAGGAGAATGTCATCTGCGTATAGGGAGATCTTATTTAGAGTATCTTTAGTATTATAGCCGTGTATTGCTGGATCAGATCTAATCGCCTGAGCGAGAGGTTCAATGATTAGGGCGAAGAGCATAGGCGACAGCGCACAACCCTGCCTTGTCCCTCTGTAAAGGTTAAATCGGGGCGACAGTGATTGGTTAGTGAGTATTCTCGCACAGGGGTTCCTATATAAAAGCTGGATCCAATTTATGAACCCATCTCCAATATTAAATTTCTGTGGGACTTTGAACAGATAGGACCACTCAACTTGGTCAAAAGCCTTCTCGGCGTCAAGAGATATCACGGCAAGGTCCATGTTGGTTAACCTCTGAGAATACATAATGTTGAAGAGGCGCCTGAGATTGAAGTATGAGTTTCTGTTCGGGATAAAGCCGGTCTGGTCCGAGTGGACCAATTTGCCAATTACAGTGCTAAGCCTGTTAGCCAGGGTTTTTGCTAAAATCTTTTGGTCTGTATTAAGGAGGGATATTGGTCTGTATGACCCTACCTCTTCCGGATCTTTACCCTTCTTATGTATAACTGTAATGAATGCTTCATCCAAAGTAGATGGGAGAGCTCCCTCCTCCTTGGCCTGAACCAACATTTTGTGCAGGTAGGGAGAGAGCATGTTGCTGAATGTTTTATAGAATTCACCAGGGTATCCATCTGGGCCCGGGGTCTTGCCACTCTTTAGAGATTTAATTGTTTCTCGAATTTCTGCTAGAGAAATTTCCTTATTCAGGAAGTTAGAATCTTCCTGGTTCAGGGCAGGAAGATTACAGTCCTCCAAAAAGTTTTGCATAATTAAGGGGTTAGGATCTGCTTTAGATGTATATAGAGTCTCATAAAACTGTCGGAATCTGTCATTGATGTCTTTGGGGGAAGAGAGTAATTCCCCAGAAGTCGATTTAACTTTGTGAATCATTCGGTCATTCGGTCACTCACTCATTTTTTCGAAGTTGTCTGGCGAGTAATTTGTGTGGTTTTGACAACAATCTCAGACAGACATGAAACCAATGGCAGAAATTAGACTCCATCCTCCTTGGGCCTCACATTCCAGATCTCCAGGATTCACTGGGAGCCCAGCTGTTATTGGGTGTGCAGCCCTGCATACCTCCACCGTTGCAAATAGAGTTTAAAGGAGCAACATCAGTTCAATAACCCACACCTGACGGGACAGGTCAATACAGCACACCCACTCTCCACTCCCCAATCTAATTCTTATTTTTATTTTTTATTCCCAAGCTTTCCTTTAAACTCTAGCTGAGGGAGAGAGTGATTACAAGGTTGTTTCTGGGAGATGAATTTGTGCTCTGCAATGACTCAAATCGTTATTAGTTTTTTCTCTGGCTTCATGATGGTACGAGCGAGGAAAGTGCTCCTGCTGTAAGGAAGGTTTTCACAATCACCTTCCTGAAATTGTGCTTCATGTTATAGATTTTTTTCCCTTCAATGTCCTGAAACGGTGACTGGGGACAATTATGGAAACACCCACTCTGGAGAGATAAGAAACGTTACAATGTGATTCAGATCACAGACGCAGGCACTACATCACGTAGACATCTCCAGACTACGGTGTTTAGGGTAGCGATCATTTTATAAGGGCTGATCAAAAAGGTTGGTACCAAACCAATGTGGCAGATTGACCATCTCCAAGTAGGTCACATGGCCTACAGTGCAGAAATGGTCATTGTCACTGGTGAGGGGCCTAATCCACTGTGGTATGCTGGGATAGGCTCTAAACTCTGGGCCGCACAGGGAAGAGAAGAGGACTAGCTTCACACCACAGGCAGATAAGGAGGTAGTAGCTAGAGGAAACTGGGAGTCTTTTTAGAGCCAAGATGGATGGTTGTGATGCTCCATCATGGCACAACAGGGCCTCTGTCCCCATGATAGGGGATATTAAGCGCTGTCCTGGGAGAAAGGATTCTGCCCTCAATAACTGTGTGCTAGTGGGGCATATAAAATATGGGAATGGTTAAAAGGCGCTATATAATCCTCCATTGACCTCTACCAGCCACCTGCATCCGTCTCAGAGCGGAGGTGGAGTTCAGGGACACATCCGCTGCCGCTGGCTGGAAATAGCGTGACTTGTGTGGGGTTGATTCATGACATGATTGGGTCCTTGGAGACAGTGGATAGTAGATGGTGCCGTACAGTAACAATACATGTATCTTCGTCTGAGACATCACTGTTATATGTGATTACATTGAGAGTAAGAGATGACGTGAAGCCTCTGCATATGTCGTTTTCCCATCCTGATCATGGGGGGGATTTAATTAATAAAACCTCTTTGCTTGCAGGAAGCGATTGTTACCTTCTCAAATTCGACAGTTTCCATGGGACTGAGAATGCAAATAATCCTTTAATCTTAGCAGTCGGTCTCAGCCTCACAGCCGCCCTCCTGCATCCCTCATCACATTACAACTCACACAACTCACATTGGTCCTAGCAACCCTTTGTCCCATGTCAAATGCTTCAGGCTCGTACCCATTGTGGGGTTCTAATGCTTTTTATTAGTAATTTCTTAGAGGTTTGGTGCGCTGGCCTCCTACTGAGGGGAGATGGCAGAGAAAGTAACATTCAGTAAATTATCTTCCCAAAGTGCATCAGCCCAGTCTTTAAGCACTGACCCGTCATACTAGTGTGTTAGTGTAGGAAATCCCGGGATACTTGAACTGCTGAGGGCAGAGAAAGTACCATTCAGTAAACAATGAGGAAGTAGAAGGTCTGAGTGAGTCATCAGGGAGTTTTAACCTACAGATAACGAGGAGTAGGCATGCAGGTGACATAACAGGTCACACAAACAGGTCACCAAACACTGTGGTGCCCTGGTTTAACCGACAGTTACTCATAGCTCAAGTCCATTCAGAGTTTCAGTCATCAGTGTACATTAGCCTACATCCTCTTTGTCATGCAAGGAGCCAAAGTGGCGCCGATGAATGAAACGGGATGCCTGTCCCCTTACTCCTCCTCTGTGGGTGGACGCTGGACAGACTTAGTGCCGTTGCCAGGCTACAGCAGAGGAATGTGCCGCTTCGTTGTGTCATTTAACAACCGTGTGGATGATGTCACTAGTTTTGTACCTTATTCGTCTGACATTTCTATCGAGGAGGACCGGGGATGTGTCCCTGACTGACTTGCAGAACTGCTGACAGTAAATGTCAACTCTAAGGCCTAATGATTTTTAGTCGTTGACATGTTTTAATGTGTCCGTTATAGTAGAGCGAAACCAGTCCATTAAAGAGAAGATGGCAGAGAGTGGAGAGAAACTGATAAGGTCTATTTTGTATCGCCCAGTGCCTTTCAGAGTGAAATAATGTGACTTTTTGAGGAAGTTAGAAGGCTTCGTAATAATTGTATTTGGGGAAAATGACAAGGAAATAGAATTGGGGCTATAGTCTTAAATCCTGGTTTATAGTCCTTCGTTCTCTTACTCATAGCAGACCATCGACCATCCAGCAGGCGACGGCTCCAGTCCGTGACTGTCACAGATGGACGATGCCGAAGTACCTACACATCAGGCGTGTATTAGTGTGTCTGCACTGTTCATAAAACAACAAAGTCCCCTTTCATCATTCTAATAGCTGGTTATTAAAGATAGTCTCCTATTTTACCCTCTGCAACGTGATAAACGATGGCCATAATCTGACTGCCATCTGTATCGACTGGGGCTGGGTCTGGGGCTGGGACTGGGGCTGAGACTGGGGCTGGGACTGGAGGAGTGGACTGGAGGAGTGGACTGGAGGACTGGACTGGAGGAATGGACTAGAGGACTGGACTGGAGGAGTGGACTAGCCCTGAGAGGAGAAGAGATAGGAGAGGCGGGTTGTTTAAAATAGTAGCAGTGCAATCAACCATTGATCTGGGGGACAAGGGGGGAGAGGGAGCCGGCCCTGCAGCGGCTCAAATTAATGCTAGGGTTTACATTTTGATAAACAATGATGTATGAGCCGATGCGGAGAGACGGGAGAAACGAAGCGAGATAATTGTTTTGTTGGTGTTCGCTCCCTCGTCCATGGTGCCCAGTGAAGGTCATGCTTTATTGAGTGTTTGGCAGCGTTTTTATCCATAACCATATTTGAAACACGAAACTATGGATAATAGCACTATTGATTCTAGCGATCGCCGGAATCGTATATTTTACGAGCCTTCAACGCGGCCCATAAAGATGCAAAATGAATTTCTCCATTCAAGGTGACAAAAAAAGCTGCCCATTAGCCAAGAGGAATTGGAGGCTGTTATATTTCTAATGCAATGCCATTGAGGGGGAGTAAAATATACATATGCAATGGTTTACAGAAACGGTAGTAGGCCCTATAGGTGTCAGGTAAGTGGCATTCCATTTGTAGTTATGGACATCAGAGGCTGATGTTTCATTGCTGTGAGGCAGCTCTGAATGATGCAGTTGACTGCTGCTCAGACAGTGGAGCAGAGAGGGAGGTGACATGATCATCATGACAACAGTGATGCAGTCGCTTTGGGTTATCATTGCCTGTAGAGAGAGGACTGCTGCAACCGCTCTCTCTGTCTCTGCCTAGCCCTGGTCCCAGATCTGTTTGTGCTGTATAGCCAACTCCAATGGTTGTTGATATGCCAGGCATAGCAGGCATAACAACCACCATAGTAGACTACACAGCACAAACAGATGTGGCACCAGGCTAGTCTCTGACACACTCTCAGCCCTACAGCTTCATAGTGACCTCCTTCTCTGATAGTCTCGTCACTTTCCAGTACAGGGTGATTGATGTATGGCGTCCGCTGGGTGGATGGTGGGATGGTTGTTTCCAGTACAGGGTGATTGATGTATGGCGTCCGCTGGGTGGATGGTGGGATGGTTGTTTCCAGTACAGGGTGATTGATGTATGGCGTCCGCTGGGTGGATGGTGGGATGGTTGTTTCCAGTACAGGGTGATTGATGTATGGCGTCCGCTGGGTGGATGGTGGGATGGTTGTTTCCAGTACAGGGTGATTGATGTATGGCGTCCGCTGGGTGGATGGTGGGATGGTTGTTTCCAGTACAGGGTGATTGATGTATGGCGTCCGCTGGGTGGATGGTGGGATGGTTGTTTCCAGTACAGGGTGATTGATGTATGGCGTCCGCTGGGTGGATGGTGGGATGGTTGTTTCCAGTACAGGGTGATTGATGTATGGCGTCCGCTGGGTGGATGGTGGGATGGTTGTTTCCAGTACAGGGTGATTGATGTATGGCGTCCGCTGGGTGGATGGTGGGATGGTTGTTTCCAGTACAGGGTGATTGATGTATGGCGTCCGCTGGGTGGATGGTGGGATGGTTGTTTGCAGTCAGACACAGACCCTTATGATGGGTTTTTGTGTGGGGTGTAAAGGTCAACGCGGTGTGGAACTCCCCTGCCCAGAGCAGACCTCCTCTCAACCTCATTAGAGAAGAGCACAGAACTGCCAACACCAGACAAACTCATCTGTCTGCTAACAGACTAATAAACATGTCAATGTGTCTGGAACGCTGCCCTGTCTGACCCCCAGTATGCAAAAATCACTTAATAAAGCTGTTATTGAACACAAACAGTGTATCATTCTAACAGCACCTGCAGATTGAAAACCAGATGAGGAAAGGCGTAATGAAATCAAAATGGCCGCCCTCTTTGACCACGGGTGACCCCACTGAAATTTGATGGGAACACGTCAAGTTCCAGTATCCTGCACGGATATTAACTCTAGTAATAACACTAGATATATTATTAACAGTAGTTACAGTATATTTCAGCCCTGAGAGAAGCTTCAAATGAATGGTACTTCATTCTCATCAAACTGGGGATTAAAGATAAATCTGCCTTTATTTTGTTCTCTTGTACAATAATGTGTGATCTTTACAGGTTATGTCTCTTCATCAGTTGGAATGTCATGCTCCTTATTGCCATGGAAATTAATGCACACCCAGCGCACTTCAAAGCATTCACATTTGAGTTGTGAATAGATTTTCATTAATAATCGAAATGAGCTCTGAATATTGTGATCAAAGTTAAAATCTGTGTTTAAAGAGTTCCCTTTTTATTGTCCGTAATTACAGTGGATTATGTGGGATTAGTTGGGAAGCAGTGCCATTAGATTAGAGATTATGTCACTCGCTCTGATGTCCCAGGTTGTTTCATAACCTTCGTTTTTCTTCGTCCTACCAGAAGTGTTCTCAGTGATGACATCACTCACCAGATGCTATAGCTAAAATCCACACCCATACATGTACCTATAGATAACACAACTACAGATATAGGATCTTAATTTGATCACTCTTTTGTTGCTGAGAATTTTCCTCCGCTGGATACGCAGATAAGCTTCTGTGATTTCCATTAACTCACTGAAAACTCACACTAACACACGGTTATATTAACAGTATTGTACTTTTCGTGTATCCTACTTTTTAGTCCAGCTAATAGCATAACCACCGATCAAGCAACAATATTGACTAAACTTTACAATCCTGTTGCTGAAGCAATATTTTGCTGTGACAATTTACACCACTGTCCAAAAGTTTGGGCACTTAGAAATGTCCTTGTTTTTGAAAGAAAACCACATTTTTTGTCCATTAAAAAACATCAAATTGATCAGAAATACAGTATAGACATTGTTAATGTTGTAAATGACTATTGTCGCTGGAAACGGCAGATTTTTTATGGAATATCTACATGTGTACAGAGGCCCATTATCAGCAACCATCACTCCTGTGTTCCAATGGCAGGTTGTGTTAGCTAATCCAAGTTTATAATTTTAAAAGGCTAATTGATCATTAGAAAACCCTTTTGCAATTATGTTAGCACAGCTGAAAACTGTTGTTCTGATTAAAAAGCAATAAAACTGGCCTTTAGACTAGTTGAGTATCTTGAGCATCGCCATTTGTGGGTTTGATTACAGGCTCAAAATGGCCAGAAACAAAGAACTTTCTTCTGAAACTCATCGGTCTATTCTTGTTCTGAGAAATGAATGCTCTTCCATGATTGAAATTGCCAAGAAACTGAAGATCTCATACAACGCTGTGTACTACTCCCTTCATAGAACAGCGCAAACTGGCTCTATCTAGAATAGAAAGAGGAGTGGGAGGCCCCGGTGCACAACTGAGCAAGAGAATAAGTACATTAGAGTGTCTTGTTTGAGAAACAGACGCCTCACAAGTCCTCAACTGGCTGCTTCATTAAATAGTACCCACAAAACACCAGTCTCAACATCAACAGTGAAGAGGTGACTCCAGGATGCTGGCCTTCTAGGCAGAGTTCCTCTGTCCAGTGTCTGTGTTCTTTTGCCCATCTTAATCTTTTCTGTTTATTGGCCAGTCTGAGATATGGCTTTTTCTTTGAAAATCTGCCTAGAAGGCATTGTAATGGTTTGATGTTACAGTATCCATTACCATGAATCTGCTCTAGTCCAGTCTTGACTCTAACCCAAACTGCTGGTTGAGGAAGACTGATTACAGATTACGAGGCACTTTCTGTGTGTCAATGCTATGGATTTTTTATTACTTTTGTACTGGCTGGATTGACAGTGAGCACCTGTGAACGGCGAGGCAGCAGCCCACTAAACTGAGGGCCTGCTGCCCCGTGCCAATCAAAAACAATTCAGTGTCTGCTGAAGAAGCAGCACGCCCTAGTAGTGAACGAAAGCCATAAATAACGCCAGCGCTTGACGCCGTCCCCATCTGATTATTGACGTTAACTAGGTTTGGTTTCTTATAACTTTTTTAGTAGTACTTTCTCAATCGTTTTTTTTAAACATTTGTCCCACAAAGGAGTTTAGAAGGAATGGAGATTCAACCTGTTTCTCCTCAGGCCTCCGGCGAGGTCTATGCTGCCTGTGGTAATTTATTTTCCAATCGATTTCCACTGCAGGCCCCTCTCTCCTATCACTGTTGTCCAGTGATCAGCTGGAGTGAGACAGAAGTGTTTTATTATGGGGGTATTGCGATCTATATAAACTGCATGGAAAGATACTCTTTATAAAACACAGCGAGGCAACCAGATGGAGTGGTATGTATCACACCGTTTACAGGTCACTGTTCTGTCTGCCTCTGTGGTAGGAATGGAGGGGAAAGGATGGGGTGAGGAGGGTAAGGGTGGGGTGAGGAGGGTAAGGGTGGGGTGAGGAGGGTAAGTCGTATGTCTAGTCTGCATCTTCTGCCACGTAACAGCTATCAACATGAATGTTTCGGAGAGAGACAGTTCCTCAATGTCCTCAGGTGATACTGAATAGAGAGGTTAATTTCCTGGCCACAGCCCCATCTCTGTCTTGCTCTCCAGCGCTTTACACAGGAAAGATAAAAAGCTAGACCTGAGAGCAAACAGCCAAACCCAGTGGCAACAGACAAAAATGACAAAGAAAGAGCAAACTGACCTAACCAAACACAGAGCTTGTGGAATGCTCCCGAGGGCCCAAGGTTCCATCATCTGTAGCAGCCCAAGTCAGGCTTGATTCACCTTAACTCTCTGTTCAGTGTTCACTCCCACTCACACTAATCTCAGTGTTCAGTCTGCTGCCAAGATCACTGACAGTTCGCTCAGAGAAACACAGAGGTTTTCCTCCTCCACGGTTTAATGCTACTGTCTGTCTGTGTCCGTGTGACGTGCAGCAGACAACTGGGAGCACTGTTAACCCTATTCTTTATGAATGGCTCACTTCCTCTGTTGCTATGAAGGGACTGGTGTAGTCACATGGGCCAATCAAGGGCATTCCTAGATGACATAGGGATGTGTAAGGTGCATACTGTACATTAGTTACAATGCATACTGTAGGAGGTGAAACCATTATCTTCTTATTAGAATGACAGAGAGAAGCATTTCTCATGGATTTCGACCACATGGCTCCAGTTCAGACTTCCACAGTAATTGTATGTATGTATTTTAACCTAGTTTGAGACCGAGAACACAACACTGCATATTAGGCAGATACATGAGAAAAGGAAAATTATTATTTTTCACTAGATTTGTCATGTTTACAATGTACTTTGAAAGGAGAGAACGAGCGAGGTGTGATATTGTGATAGTAGAGAATAATGCACAAACATGTCTGAAGTTTGTTCTAAACAGGATTCATAATCAGAGCACACAAACAAAACATGAGTTCAATATTTCACCAGATTATTTTGAGACATTTCTTGAAGAATCTTCGAGGTTGATCAATAAAAGTCTGGAAGATAGAACACATATAAATCACATATCTAACAGAGGTTTTCGTCACCTCAGGGAATAGATTTCAATTATAAGCAGTGACACAATACTGCAAGACCTGCCCCCCCTTTCTCTCTCACTTTCTGCCCCTCTCTCTATTCGTCTATCTCTCATCTCTCTCTGCCTCTCTCCCCTCTCCCTCTCTCCCTCTCACACCCAGTCCCACGCTGCTTGCAGCTCTAGTCATTATTTTAGTGTAGGTACATCATCCTCCCGATCCCAGAAGACTGAAGTAGAACTTGTATTCAAATGCCAAAAAACAAAGAAGAACTGGAGGATTTAATTAATACAACCTCTTTTCTTGCAGGAAGTGATTGTTTAGCTTTGTTTGACTGCAAAATTCCTTTTTGTGTACAAAATGGACCCTCAAATAAAACATTTAGAATTATAGTTCTGCCGCATACGATTGAAAAGCCATGAATAAGAATAAGAGCATCCTTGCACATTGAAATAAGCCATTAAAAATGCATGAGTTTCTGAGGTGAAGTGTCTGTAGGTGGATAAGCGCATGGCGACTGGGTGAGAGTGTCGAGCTGAGAGACAGATTGCACTCGTCCAGGCTGGCTGTTGCTGCTGCTGCGCCAGCGCTGTCACGCTTCAACAGCCAGACAGGGTGTTTGGCTCCTGCAGATTAATTGTCAGGGCTAAATTAACTTTCCTTCCATCCAATTGCAACCTAAAACAGCCTTGGCTTTCGAGGCTCTGGGTTCTCGAAACAGGGGAGAAGGGCAGCACATCAGGAGCTGTCAGATCCCACACAAGTCCACAGAAGCATCAGGAATCAGTTCACTGGGAGCACTAGACTAGGATTCATGGTGTCTGCTGTCTGAGTGGGTACAAGAGAGAAGGCTTCAGTTGGATCAGTATCAGAGGTACATTCAGTTAGAGATATTTAGTTCAAACTGTAATGCATTGTGTAGTAAAATCCCTTGACACAGGGAGAAATTCACTTTGAACTGTGCATCCTATTCATATGATACAATGAGGCAGCAGTAGTAGTAGTTGTGATAGTAGTTGTAGTATATTCAAGAAAGAGTACACGTCGACCTGAAAGACTTTTGCATAATATAGAACAATGAAATGTTCCTCAGAAAGTGCATTGCGAAGGCTTTCATTATAGGGAAACATCATGCTGGTAAGGGTTGTCTTGGGTGGGTTAGAAAAAACCCTCTTTACTTTTATAAGCAGTGGCACAGACGCATAAATATTAATACTCAGCCGAGAGCTCATGATTTTTTTATGCAACTGAGAATCTTTTGAAATTAAATCGGCATAATAGAATTTCTTTCATTACTTCATTTTGAATAAATGAGGGCCATACATTTTTTGGGGAGTTTAAACAGCGTTGGAGAGGACTTGATCCCGATAAGAAAAGACTGTATTGTGCACCTATTTGTTTTCCAGCCAGTGAAACACCCAACAACATGGGACTGAGTGGCCTCGTCTTTGACATGTTTGCCAACCTGTCAGATTGTGTGAGGTTTTTCAGGATTGGAGTGGGTCCTGTGACACATCCAGCCTGGTTGCTAGCCAACAGACCCTCAAAATCACATACAGTGTGCTCCAAAGTAATGATGAGTGAGAAAGTTAAAGACCCACAAATAGCACACCCCAAGACAACCTCTCACCATTACAATAAAAGGGGAGGTTAGCATTTCTTGGGGGGGTATGATATTTATGCCTCTAACCTTCTCACTCATCATTATTCACGTTTCATTCAGGATTATCCGTAATCATGGTTCCATCCATATTAATGTAAAAGTGTTTACAAACATATTTTATTCTTATTTACAATAAACGTGACTCTAAAGTGACACAATACATTATTTACCATTCATTTTTATTGGGCACAAAATAATCTGAAACACAACCAAATCAAAATGCAAATGAGTCACAATCTTGATGTAGTCATTATATTTTGTGAATATGGGACCAAATACTTAACTATTTACATATAAGTGAATTTGTCCCAATACTTTTGGTCCCCTAAAATGGGGGAACTATGTACAAAAAGTGTTGTAATTTCTAAACGGTGTATCCAATATGGATGAAAATACCCTCAAATTAAAGCTGTCATTCTGCACTTTAACATCATAGTCATTGTATCATTTCAAATCCAACGTGCTGGAGTACAGAGCCACAATAACATAAATGTGTCACTGCCCCAATACTTTTGGAGCTCACTGTAGCTGGCGATTAGCGTAGTCAGCCAGATACTCATTTGGCCGTCATCTCAGCCTGGAGAGTCCTGGAGGCAATTATGAAGTGAAGAGCAGATGTCATCGGATTCTGAGCGTCTTAACAGATAATAAATAAATGGATCCAAAGAGTACCGAAGGACACTGACATGTAATCACCAGGCTGATAGATTTTAGACGCTCCACGGTGACATGCAGTGAAGAACAGAGTTACCCCCTGAGAACTCCTCAATGATTGGGTCAGCAGATTGCCATCACTTTCACCTGTATTGATGGGTTCCATTCCCTAGGCCCCTCCCCCTCTTGGTTTTGTTCGATCTCAGTCTCTTCCAGTGCCCCAGAGGTGCTCCAAATGTGTTTGTATGAAGTCAGCCTGTTTGTGTGTGTGTAAGAGAAATTAGATGGGGGTGGGGGCATGAAGTCCACATGCTGAAGTTGGACCATAAAATTTTAGGTCAAAACTTTCAATCACACAGACGGTCAGAGACTGGTCTAGACATTGTCTCCATTTGTTCTCTTACTGTCTCTGTTGGACCTAAAGTTGATAAGATTCATTGGATAAGGACCACTGTGTAGTATGGATCCAGACAGAAGAGATGGAGTCTTGCATGTGTTATAGTTCTATCTAAACACAGTGTGTTGCTGTTCTGCTGTGCTGTGTGACACTGGAGAGGACTAGCTTGACAGACAGTGGCAGCCCAGCCTGGCTCTGTGCTATTCTGATCGAGACGCATGGAGTTACCTGTCCTCAATGGCCAGAGTGTTAGCTGTCAGCCTGGCTCTGTGCTATTCTGATCGAGACGCATGGAGTTACCTGTCCTCAATGGCCAGAGTGTTAGCTGTCAGCCTGGCTCTGTGCTAGTCTGATCGAGATGCATGGAGTTACCTGTCCTCAATGGCCAGAGTGTTAGCTGTCAGCCTGGCTCTGTGCTATTCTGATCGAGATGCATGGAGTTACCTGTCCTCAATGGCCAGAGTGTTAGCTGTCAGCCTGGCTCTGTGCTATTCTGATCGAGATGCATGGAGTTACCTGTCCTCAATGGCCAGAGTGTTAGCTGTCAGCCTGGCTCTGTGCTATTCTGATCGAGATGCATGGAGTTACCTGTCCTCAATGGCCAGAGTGTCAGCTGTCAGCCTGGCTCTGTTTGCGTGGCTGATTTATGTAATTTCCACTCCTCCACTCGGAATGGACTCTCGCTTCCATCAAGGTAGAGGAGTTTAGACTCCTTTCGACCCAGCAATAAGTTCAATCTCAATTTCCACTCAGACACATAGCAGAAATGGAACATTTGCAAGAATGAAAAAAAAAAGTAAAAAAAAGTAATTCTCCCTTTCCGCCGTATGCTCCCTTTTAGCGATGTTTCCCCAACAATATTGCTCTCTGCTCAGCAATTTTCTCCCAGCCAACGTATTTGTGTCTGGGAGATGACAGAGCGAACGACAGCCGGGTCTCTGGGCCTTGGGTAGGTAGGTGTTTCATATGTCATAGAGGGAGCGGCACGACGGCGTTAACGGGGGATTTCATTTGGTTTCATCAGATAGACGCTCGACACACACACACACACACACACACACACACACACACACACACACACACACACACACACACACACACACACACACACACACACACACACACACACACACACACACACACACACACACACACACACACACACACACACACACACACACACAGTCCTTAGGGACTCGGATGGGGCTAACCTAATGGTACAAACAGGGATGGGATGGGGCTAACCTAATGGTACAAACAGGGATGGGATGGGGCTAACCTAATGGTAGAAACAGGGATGGGATAGGGCTAACCTAATGGTAGAAACAGGGATGGGATGGGGCTAACCTAATGGTACAAACAGGGATTGGATGGGGCTAACCTAATGGTACAAACAGGGATGGGATGGGGCTAACCTAATGGTACAAACAGGGATGGGATGGGGCTAACCTAATGGTACAAACAGGGATGGGGTGGGATGGGGCTAACCTAATGGTACAAACAGGGATGGGATGGGGCTAACCTAATGGTACAAACAGGGATTGGATGGGGCTAACCTAATGGTACAAACAGGGATGGGATGGGGCTAACCTAATGGTACAAACAGGGATGGGATGGGGCTAACCTAATGGTACAAACAGGGATGGGATGGGGCTAACCTAATGGTACAAACAGGGATGGGATGGGGCTAACCTAATGGTAGAAACAGGGATGGGGTGGGGCTAACCTAATGGTTGAAACAGGGATGGGGTGGGGCTAACCTAATGGTAGAAAAAGCCCTTATACTCTGCCAGGTTCATAGGGCCAACAACCAGCTTAAACGGATTAAAAATAATGAGGTAGGAACTGGACCTGCTGGAGAGAGCAATTTTCAACGTCCTCTGCTTGTGAATTGTGTTTTTGAGAGTGGTGCCCTGTGATAATGGTGAATCCACAGTTGTTCTGGGTTGAATGAATAGAATAAAACGGCTGGTGTTGACCGAGACCTTTTTCATCGCGTCTCAAATTCATCGTGTCTCATTTCTCATTCAATAAGTTGATGAAAATGGCATCATTGAAAGAGCTCAAGAGGGACATACTGGGACATATAACACACTTAGGGGAGGGGAGCAAATGGAGTGAGTTCATTATTGATGAGAAGAATATGAGAAGGAAGGGGATGGTGGAGTGGCATATCACCACCTGGGACCATGACTCATACTGATGAATGACCATTGATGATGTTTTCCTGATGATTGTCTCAAATTAAAGAGTTACTTTAATTATAGTGTGACACCGATAGAAGAGGCTGCATGTGAGCTGATGGTTCAAATTGGCATTTTAAGCATATAATGCAGTGCAGAGCTTCCTCTTCCTCTACCAACAACACAGGGTGGGTCCTCCTCTATAGATTGGACAATACTCAGTCCTTTCATTTTGTCTAATGCGGTAGAGAAAGGCACTTTCCAGCAATCTAAATACATTCCATAAAGAGATTAGATCTTTTCAAACAGATATTTGATTTCAAATTGGATTGATGAAACAGACATTCAACAAACATTCTGATAAATACTTCGAAACCAGCATCAAAGGCCTGTCTAATAGTACGTCTAGGCTCAAGCTCCTGTTATGAAACACAAGGCTCTTTTTTCAATGTGTGTGTGTTTGTGCCCGCATGCCTGTCTGTATGGGCAGTGTTAGTCTGACGTCAGTATTGTACATGGGCTGTGGAATGTCCAGCGTTAATGGCACGGGTTATTGATTCAGTGTGCTGTAATCTGTCGAAACCGGTCGGAACCAGCTGCAACAGGGGGCGACGCTTCCTATAAGGTCATCTGCAGCCATCTGCTCCGCAGCGGACGTGATTATCCTCCTACCACTTGTTAAAGTGCCACCATTAAGAGGATCCCACAGCAAATTAGAACTGAAGTTAATTGAGAAGACGGAGAGTTTTCAGAAAGTTACTTTCTTTGTCGAACGCAGTTGTAGTCGACAGAAGTACAGTGCTGTCGATTGAGAATGATACCAGTTAAAAGTCTAACTGATCCAAACTCCTATCACTCAATAGTATTTTGACTATACTCATATCGAAAAAAAACAATTTAAAATAGTTTTAGATACCTTTTAAGGATACATTAAATATAAAAAATTGGCCAAATTATGTATAATTTGTATTTTATTTAATGCATTTGAAATACATTCCAAAAATATATTACGGAATGTATTTAAAATGTATATATAAATGTATGTCAAGTCTATATCACAATATATGTTAAATGCATCAGAAAATGTATTTACTATATTTCAAAATACATTCTGAAATACATTAAAGAATCAATTTTAGAATCTATTTTCAAATGTATTTGTTGAAATATTTGGTAAATATATTTTAAAATGTATTTGGAAATGTTTAGTAAAATATATTCCAACATTCATTTACATATATTTGTAAGAAATATATTTTTAGATTAGAATGTATGGCAAATACAAAAAATTGGCCAAATCATATTGTAACAAAATGGTGACTGTCTTAACAATGAAACTGTCATAGTATGCTCTTTGGTATCACATGCACTTATATCAGTCTCATGAAGACTGCAGAACTGGCAGTGTCCAAGCATAACCTTTAAAGGGAAGTTTCTAAATGTTTCAACTTCATATTCATCATCACTCAACAAATTGGATGCAGTCTATTCCAGTGTCATCCGTTTTGTTTCCAAAGCCCCATATACCACCCACAACAGCGACCTGTATGCTCTCGTCAGCTGGCCCTCGCTACATATTCCTCGCCAGACACACTGGCTCTAGGTCATCTTTAAGTCTTTGGTAGGTAAAGCTCCGCCTTATCTCAGCTCACTGGTCACGATAACAACACTCACCCATAGCACACACTCCAGCAGGTATATCTCACTGTCATCCCCAAAGCCAACACCTCCTTTGGCTGCCTTTCCTTCCAGTTCTCTGCTGCCAATGACTGGAACAAATTGCAAAAATCGCTGAAGTTGGAGACTTATATCTCCCTCACTAACTGTAAACATCAGCTATCTGAGCAGTTTACAGATTGCTGCAGCTGTACACAGCCCATCTGTAAATAGCCCATCCAATCTACCTACCTCATCCCCATATTGTTTTTATTTACTTTTTTGCTCTTTTGCACACCAGTATTTCTACTTGCACATCATCACTCCAGTGTTAATTTGCAAAACTGTAATTACTTCACTACTATTGCCTATTTATTGCCTTACCTCTTCACGCCATTTGCACACACTGTATATATACTTTTTTTTCTATTGTGTTATTGACTGTACATTTGTTTATTCCATGTGTAACTCTGTGTTGCTGTTTGTGTTGCACTGCTTTGCTTTGCTTTATCTTGGCCAGGTCGCAGTTGTAAATGAGAACTTGTTCTCAACTGGCCTACCTGGTTAAATAAAGGTGAAATAAAAAAATAAAAAAATAATCTCCAGCACCACACTACCAGCAACATATGTGAAGATGGCACGTTTCTATGTTTTGTAGTAACAAACATAGAGGAATATGTGTTTCCAATGACATCAACCAATTAGTAGACGGTTTGAAACACTTACCTAGCAGTGATTACAGCTGGGAAACTCTAAGAGCTTTCCACACACAGATTGTGCAACATTTGCCCATTAATTTTTTCAAAATTCTGCAAGCTCTGTCAAATAGGTTGTTGAACATTGCTAGACAACCATTTTCAGGTCTTGCCATAGATTTTCAAGTAGATTTAAGTCAAAACTGTTACTCGGCCACTCAGTATCATTCAGTCTTCTTGGTAAGCAATTCCAGTGTAGATTTGGCCTTGTGTTTAATGTTATTGTCCCTCTGAAAGGTGAATTAATCTCCCAGTGTCTGGTGGAAAGCAGACTGAACCAAGTTTTCCTCTAGGATTTTGCCAATTCCTTATTTTTTTATCCTGAAAAACTCTCCGGTCCTTAACGATGACAAGCATACCCATAAGATGATGCAGCCACCACCATGCTTGAAAATATGGAGAGTGGTACTTAGAAATGTGTTGTATTGGATTTGCCCCAAACATAACACTTTGTATTCAGGACAAAAAGTTAATTGCTTTGCCAATTTTTTTGCAGTGTTACTTTAGTGCCTTGTTGCAAACAGGATGCATGTTTTGGTATAGTGTGTAGGCCAGTGCCAAAAATCTAAATGTAATACATTTTAAATTCAGGCTGCTATACAACAAAATGTGGAAAAAGTCAAGGAGTGTGAATACTTTCTGAAATGAAGTGCCCTTTAATATAGACCACATGGAGAATTCAATCAATTAGATTTTCAGTAAAGGCTAAAGTGACAAAAATCAGTATTTTGACATGTCTCTCCGTGGACCCTCTGAGACTTCTAGGAAGATTTTAAGCCACAAACACCCCAAAATGCTTCAAGTTTTCATCATTATTGTAAAGCCATAGTTATTTCGTTGCTTTGACAAAGTTATTTCTGATTTTTTTGATTTTATTTCAAGTGATTAGTGATTTTTACATATGTCCCTCATTTTAAGGTCAACCCTGTTACATGAACTGAACTCTTGTTTTAAGAAACTATTCCTTTTTAAAAATGTATTTCAAAAGAAAAATTGAACATCTAATAGTCAAATCATAGTGTAAAAGCAGGTGAGCTGGTTCTACTCTTTTTGGCTGTTTTCTGGTGCTTTGTGGTGAAAAACTGAACGGCTTGAGCATAATTTGTCAACCCTGTTACCCATAGATAGACAGGCTAGAAATGTATAAAAAAAATGTATATATTTTTTGAGGGGCACTCAATTGCCCCTCCCTGCTGCAGTCAACAAGCTTCCTTTCCCCCTGTCACAAGGGGCTTCATGGCTGATTTAACTACTAATTACCAGTTTGAGTGCCGTTCAAGTGGATTTTCCCCAGATGAGGTAAATTCCAACTCCCCACTTGGATACGAACACACCATAACCCAGCTAACCATCCACTGTAGATCCATAAAATACCACTCATTGGAAGCACAAGACCTACACCTACATTTTGACATATTGTGGAGTGTTGTACGAAGTATAGTTTTTATTTAAACCGATAACTCAAATACCATATTTTTTAAATAGCTTAGCTTTCTTGTCATTATTTAATTAAGCTAAAGAGAGGCTCTTACTACAGTAATACATTTTTTCTTTTGAGATGGGAACATTTTATTTTATAAAGTTGAACATTCTCTTTATGAAAGAATGTTACATTTAGGTGAAATCAAAAGTATATTTTTTTACTCACCATAACAATTTTGGGCTTGGTGGACCAAAAAATAATTATCGCCATTGATCAATATGTAATCAGTCATTTAAGAAGCTGACAAAGGAACCACTTTGACCACCCTGTAGACTAGATGTCACTGCCATTCATTTCTGGAATATTGTCAGTCATTACATGCACTTGAGCAAAGATGCAAATGTATGTACATGTACACTACCGGTCCAAAGTTTTAGAACACCTACTCATTCAAGAGTTTATTTTTATTTTTTGAAGACATCGCAACTATAAAGTAACCAAGAAAGTGTTAAAAATAATCAAAATATATTTTACATTTGAGATTGTTCAAATAGCCACCATTTGCCTTGATGACAGCTTTGCACGCTCTTGGCATTCTCTCAACCAACTTCCAGCTTTTCCAACAGTCTTGAAGGAGTTCCCACATATGCTGAGTACCTGTTGGCTGCTTTTCCTTCACTCTGCGGTCTGTTACTTAAACTCTGTGAAACATTTATGTGGGCTGCAATTTCTGAGGCTGGTAACTCTAATAAACGTATCCTCTGCAGCAGAGGTAACTCTGTGTCTTCCATTCCTGTGGTGGTCCTCATGAGAGCCAGTTTCATCATAGCTCGATTTTTGCGACTGCACTTGAAGAAACTTTCAAAGTTCTTGAAATATTCCGTATTGACTGACCTTCATGTCTTAAAGTAATGATGGACTGTCATTTCTCTTTGCTTATTTGAGCTGTTCTTGCCAGAATATGGACTTGGTATTTTACCAAATAGGGCTTTTAAATGTATACCCCCCTACCTTGTCACAACACAACTGATTGGCTCAAATGCATTAAAAAGGAAAGAAATTCCACAAATTAACTTTTAAGAAGGCACTCCTGTTATTTGAAATTCATTCCAGGTGACTGCCTCACGAAGCTGGTTGAGAGAATGTCAAGAGTGTGCAAAGCTGTCATCAAGTCTGTCTTCAAGGTAAAATATATTTTGATTTGTTTAACACTTTTTTGGTTACTACATGATTCCATATGTGTTATTTCATAGTTGTGATGTCTTCACCATTACTCTACAATGTAGAAAATAGTAAAAATAAAGAAAACCCCTTGAATGAGTAGGTGTATCCTGTCAGAGCCCATCTGTAGCTAACCCCACCCCACCCCAACCCAAATCAACCCAACCTCTCGCTCTCTCGCTCTCTTTCTCTGTCCCCAGTGTGACTACATAGCTCCAGTTCTGTCTCTAAGTGCTCCCTCTCCTCCCTCCTGTCTCCCTCTCTACCCCCTCTTTTTCTCTTCTCTCTCTCTGAGTGCTGCTCCCCTGCCAAGCGGGCCGTCCCTGGAGTGACCTTGTGGCAATGAGATCCTGATCACGAGTCAGGAAACCAAGCTTTTCAGAACGCCCTCCTCTCTCAGCAACAGAAATGAGAGGGTGAGAGAAAGAGAGAGAGAGAGAGAGAGAGAGAGAGAGAGAGAGAGAGAGAGAGAGAGAGGGGTGGAAAACAGCTATCGTTTGCCCAGACTTGTGGAGAGACAAGAGTGAGAGTGTAAGTGAAAGAAAGAGAGGGAGGTAGAGAGAGAGAGAATTAGAGAGAGAGAGACTGACAGCAGGGGTGAGGAGCAGATGAGAGGAGAGTTCACAAACTATTGCAAAGCGTTGGAACAACCACCAGACCTCCAGTTCAAAGTAAGTACTTATAACCGGAGCAAGGTGCACACTTGGATGTGTGGTGGTAGTTGGGTGACCAGGAGAGATGTGGCGTGTGAAGCTATTGGGGCTGAGATGAGGAGGGAGATTTCAGAACTGTGAGAGGTAGACACGGACTAGCAATGTTGGGAGGCTGTGGAGTATGAATGGGCCGAGACTCAATCAGATGAGTCCAACTGTAGCCTAGACAGATATGGACAATTAGTGATGGCAGAAGGAGCGTAGGGGGAATGTTTGTGTTGTGGGATAGCGGAACTGGTGTCTTTGAGTTGGCAGCATCATTATTAACTCTCTGTTTAGTAAGTGTTCTCTGGCTTGCTTTGTTTTGGATGTCGTGCCACGTCCCAGGCTAAAAATACACTAAACACTGCGACAAACCAAAGTATAGCTCGAGAGCCTTTTTGTGAAGTTTTTTTTCTCGATTATAATTTATGGTTTCAGATACTAATCACCACAAGCTATGGGTGTTTTTTTTGTATCCCTTTCAGCACACTGCTGCTGTAAACCATCTTGATTGTCCATGTGTTTTCCATGGTTTATTCAGTTCTGAACGTGAAAGGCTCAGGTATATGAACATAAAAGCTCTTGTTTTTTCATTATTAACAAAGGATTTATAATTTAAATTGGATATATTTCCCTTTCAGGCTTCGTATGAGAGACAAATAGAGCAGTAAAGAACAAGAAGCTCAAAACAAGCTCATGAGGAAATGAAAACAATAGTAGAGAAAGCTGCTTTGTGTTTACCGTCTCCATGTAATATTTAGTGTTTGCGTTACAGTAAGGGATTAACTCCAAAAGTAGCATTTATCCAAATACTTAGTATGCTGTAGGACTCGTTGCAAACTTCAAGACTTCTAAGAACATCTATGTTTCCTCTAGTCTAAAACCATATTTCATTTTTCTTCATATTGTAGCACAACTGCTTGAATCACTCCATCAGTCAAGTTTCACAATTCTACAGAGGTGCACGCCCACCAGACCATAACCCATTCATTCTCCGAGCATATCATTAGACTAGTCATTTTATTGCCTCTGTTTGGTGTCCTCTTATAAAGACCTAGGCTTGCAGTGTATGTGAGTGTGTTTGACAGAGAGTATTTGTGCGTGGCCGTGCATGTGCGTGCGCATGTGTGTTGTTGGGGACAGTGTTTTTCCCAGGATATTGTAATTTGGGTCAGGCCTGACTGGAATGAGAATCCGAGGGCATCGGTATTGTAGCACTCCTATGGTTGAGCTGACCTTGCGCCTGTGTTGCCATAGTTATGTTCACCCCTGGTATAGGAACCCAAACTTCAACCAACATCTCTGGCATTCCTACTGTGTACAAAAGAGCCCTGGTCTCGATCTAGCTTTAAATGAGCTTTGGCCAGTTCATTGCTTTAGAAGTAACACACGGTGTGTTCCTAATGAAAGAGCTGGGAGATTAAACATGAGGCAATAGGTGGAGAGATGAGCTTGAGAAACCAGCTTTGGTCAGTGGTAGGTCAAGCTCATTGAGAGACCCGAGGTGGAGCTGAGCTGCCTGGATGGAAGCCAGGAGGGTGAGCTAACTCTCACATAACCAGTCCCATTTGTAAATGTGCACTGGCATTTATGTAAGGGCTGCCATTTGAGGAAGATAAGGCGAGGCACATTTTACGGATCCTGCTTTCCCTCAATGTTAAGTTGTCCCTCACATTTCAAACACTTTATATGTGTGACACTGAGAGATACTATTCAGCATGGAACACAAAGCCAATGCATTTCACCCATTTATACAAATGCTGTGTCACGTGACCACTCTCCATGGAAGACCTGGAGCAATAAGGTAGAGAATGGTCTGTGAGATGCCTAAGAAGGCTGCTTCACAGTGGGGAAGGGAAGCACTCTCAAAGGAGCCAGGTCAGGTCTATAGGGAGCAAGTGGCTGAGAGAGGGTGGGAGGGATAAGGAAAATGCACAAACATCCTCACATTGAGTGGTTGGTTCATTCTTGTGGTGTACACATTGACCCCTCACATCACATGTAGGCTGAATAGAGATGGGGTCTGGGGAGGGAGGGAGAGGGCTGCTAGACCCAGTCTAGGCCCTGAGCAGCCGTTCCCCTGTTTGCACCGAATAGCCCTCTCTGGCTCTCGTTATGCCAATGACGACCTAGGAAGTTGGCAGTACAGCACAACAGTTCTGGGACCAGGCTGAGCTCGGAAGTGCATGGGCTGTATGCTGTTTGGTACTGTAGCTAGACTAGAGCCGTCAGCTGGGACCCTGCAATAAGAGAGGCAAGGTTCAGCAGTATCCACTATCGCAGAGCTAGAAGAGGCTACTAAGATACTATGATACTAAGAGATGACTAGCTCTCTATTTCATCAAATCTTCTCAGAAAGTCCATAGGTAATCATGGCATGGGATTTAGTCTGAGCTGAGGCCCTGTGTCGTTTAAATGGTTAAATTGTCAATTGAGGAAATGCACATATTCTAATTGAGATGTCAATTAGACGGCTATTTCATTACAACAAAACCGTAACAATCTCTGGCTTACTGAACATCCTTAAAGCCAGTGGCCCATTGCTTGACATGACAGAGTCTCTTTGTAGGGAGGAACATCGTTGATGGCGCTGGCAATGACTTTTGTTGTGGGGAATATGATGGGTGCATTTTTGTGTGAATCATGTCTGTGTCCATCTGTTCGTGTGTCTGTCTGTGTTTTTGTCTATCTTACTGTGTGTGTGTGTGTGTGTGTGTGTGTGTGTGTGTGTGTGTGTGTGTGTGTGTGTGTGTGTGTGTGTGTGTGTGTGTGTGTGTGTGTGTGTGTGTGTGTGTGTGTGTGTGTGTGTGTGTGTGTGTGTGTGTGTGTGTGTGTGTGTGTTTGATGGGACAGACTTCGAATCACATAACCACGTACATCGAACTTCAGATTCAGACCACCTTTCCACTAATGGCCAAATAATATATTCTTAGGAATTTTATGAATATAAACTGTCTGGAGAGTATCTGTATTGTGGAGAGCTAGTTTGCCTGTGGTCATATAAAGATCTGTCTCTGACTGTGACGTACTGTGGTTTGGCCCTTGTATCGGCCTCATTGGCTGTATGAACCTCTGAGGAACAGTGACGGCCAGAGGCTTCCACCCTGATCAATTAGTTCATTAGTCTCCCACAGTCACAGCTTGGCCGGCATACTCCTGGCTCCGTCCCTTGGCGTCTGATTGGCCCACACTGCTGGTGAGGTCATAGGTCAGGGTGTTGATGTCTGTCTACTGTACATACCAATTACACAAGAAAGGAAAACTCGATATGTGACCTGACAGGGTTTGTGTGTGTGTGTGTGTGTGTGTGTGTGTGTGCCTGCACGTGTGTGCATTCCCATGCATGCGTATGTAATCAGTCAAGTTGAATCAGATGTTTGTGACTGTGGAATAGAATGCAAATAAAGCCTCCCTACATTCCTGTTGAATTTTAGCCCTACTGTCCAAGTATCCTTGCCTCAAGGGGTGACTGGTGCCCTGAGAGAAGTTTGGAGTCCAGTGTCTGTTTGATAGAAGTTTGGAGTCCAGTGTCTGTTTGATAGAAGTTTGGAGTACAGTGTCTGTTTGATAGAAGTTTGGAGTCCAGTGTCTGTTTGATAGAAGTTTGGAGTCCAGTGTCTGTTTGATAGAAGTTTGGAGTCCAGTGTCTGTTTGATAGAAGTTTGGAGTCCAGTGTCTGTTTGATAGAAGTTTGGAGTCCAGTGTCTGTTTGATAGAAGTTTGGAGTCCAGTGTCTGTTTGATAGAAGTTTGGAGTCCAGTGTCTGTTTGATAGAAGTTTGGAGTCCAGTGTCTGTTTGATAGAAGTTTGGAGTCCAGTGTCTGTTTGATAGAAGTTTGGAGTCCAGTGTCTGTTTGATAGAAGTTTGGAGTCCAGTGTCTGTTTGATAGAATTTTGGAGTCCAGTGTCTGTTTGATAGAAGTTTGGAGTCCAGTGTCTGTTTGATAGAAGTTTGGAGTCCAGTGTCTGTTTGATAGAAGTTTGGAGTCCAGTGTCTGTTTGATAGAAGTTTGGAGTCCAGTGTCTGTTTGATAGAAGTTTGGAGTCCAGTGTCTGTTTGATAGAAGTTTGGAGTCCAGTGTCTGTTTGATAGAAGTTTGGAGTCCAGTGTCTGTTTGATATAAGTTTGGAGTCCAGTGTCTGTTTGATAGAAGTTTGGAGTCCAGTGTCTGTTTGATAGAAGTTTGGAGTCCAGTGTCTGTTTGATAGAAGTTTGGAGTCTGGTGTCTGAGTGTGTATAGGATGAGCATGGCTCCTTTTCTGTGTTTGTGTGTACAGGCTGCAGTTACCACACCATGGGGGACCAGCCTGTTTGTGTTTGTCTAATGAACTGAGAGAACACAGGAGGGAAACGATAGGAAGATGGAGAGAGAGAGATATAGGGATGGAGAGGGAGGGAGAGGACAGAGAGAGAGATAGGAAAGAGATAGCAAGAGAGAGCGAGGCAAGAGAGAAAGCGAGAGAGAGAGCAAAAGAGAGAGCGAGAGAGAGAGAGAGGGCAAAGAGAGAGAGCAAAGAGAGAGAGAGCAAAGAGAGAGCGCAAAAGAGAGAGCCTGCGAGAGAGGGAGAGAGAGAGAGATCGAGAGAGAGAGCAAAAGAGAGAGCAAGAGAGAGAGAGGGAGAGAGGGCAAAGAGAGAGAGCAAAGAGAGAGAGCAAAGAGAGAGTGCAAGAGAGAGAGAGCGTGAGAGAGAGCGAGAGAGAGAGAGAGAGAGCAAGAGAGAGGCAAGAGAGAGAGGGTAAAGAGAGAGAGAAACAGAGATAGAGAGCAAAGAGAGAGAGCAGAGAGAGCAAGAGAGAGAGAGAGCGAGAGAGTGGAAAGATAGATAGAGAGAGAGGAAAGAGCAAGAGAGAGGAAAGAGAGAGAGAGTGAGAGAGAGCGAGAGAGAGGAGAGAGAGAAAGAGAGCGAGAGAGAGGAAAGAGAGAGAGAGGAAAGAACAAGAGAGAGGAAAGAGAGAGAGAGAGAGTGTGTGAGAGAGAGAGGAAAGAGAGAGAGAGAGAGTGTGTGAGAGAGAGAGGAAAGAGAGAGAGAGGAAAGAACAAGAGAGAGCGAGAGAGAGCAAGAGAGAGAGAGAGTGAGAGAGAGCGAGAGAGAGGAAAGAGAGAGAGAGTGAGAGAGAGGAAAGAGAGAGAGCGAGAGCGAGATAAACGTTCTGTGTTTGTGTGTACAGGCTGCAGTTACCACACCATGGGGGACCAGCCTGTTTGTGTTTGTCTAATGAACTGAGAGAACACAGGAGGGAGAAGATAGGGAGATGGAGAGAGAGAGTAGATAGAGGGAGGGAGAGGACAGAGAGAGAGCAAGAGAGAGAGATGAGGTAGAGAGAGAACAATGAAAGAGAGGGAGAGGGAGAGAGAGAGGAGGAGAAAGAGAGAGAGAAAGGGAGGGGAAGAGAGAAAGAGGAGAGAGAGAGAGTGAAAGAGAGGGGAAGAGCGAAAGAGGAGAGAGAGAGAGAGAGAGAGAGAGAGAGAGAGAGAGAGAGAGAGAGAGAGAGTACGAAAAAGAAAGAAAGGGGGGGAGTCAGTGGAATAATTGACCGAGAAGGAGAGATGTAGGGATCTATGCTTTCATATCTGTGTCATGTGGCGTTATGGATTCTTGTATGTGGTGTGTAGAAGTGTGATTCAGAGCCATTCATCAATCATAAAGCAAAATTCTACATAGTGACATTTTATAAAAGGATGGCATGATAAAATCCATCCTTACAGTACATTGCATTGTTAAAATCGACTGGTTTACATAAGCTAAGCAGGGTAGGGCTGGGTTAACCCCTGGATGGGAGACCACATAGGAAAGTGTGGTTGCTGTTGTTGGAGGTGGTGCTGAAGGGCCAGTAGTAACCTTTTCTCCATATGATATTAGGGAAACTCTCCAAGTACTGAACATGCTGTAATGGCTTTCTTCTTCCTCCTCTGATGAGGAGTAGTAGGAAGGATCGGAAGACCAATGCGCAGCGTGGTACGTATCCATAATGACTTTAATAAGAATGAATACAACAAAATACAAACTAACAAAGTGAAACAAAAAGGAAAACCGAAAACCGTTCTGTCTGGTGCAGACACACAAAGACTGAAAATAACCACCCACCAAAACCAACAGAAAACAGGCTACCTAAATATGGTTCCCAATCAGGGACAACGATTGACAGCTGCCTCTGATTGAGAACCATATCAGGCCAAACACAGAAATAGAAAATCATAGAAAAACTAACATAGACAACCCACCCAACTCACGCCCCGACCATACTAAAACAAAAGACAAAACAAAGGAACTAAGGTCAGAACGTGACACATGCTTACTGTTGCATTTAAATGCACTATATAAATGCAACAATCCATTACATACAACATTAAATGTGTCCTTTTATGCGTATTGGGAAAATAAAACTTTCCACGTCCCTTTCAGCATCCTTTCCTGGCAATAGAGGTGCCTATATAACATTTAACACAACTTGGGAGCACAATAACATGACATACAGTCTATGTGCCACCTCCAATGTAAAAATCTAAATGTTAAAATCTATGAAGGCAATCAATGCTAATCTCATTTTATTTTACCTGACCTTTTAGTTGCACTGTGGCTGAGTTACTTCGATCCACCGTAGAGGATTTTATTCAATATTATGGCCACTGTTAATCAGAAAGGAGACTGTCGTAAGGCATAAACAGTGCAGGGCTAAAAAGGAAATACAGAAAATGATCGAGACACCCACCAAGAATACTCCCCATATTGGTTTGATGAACCACAGTCCGTCCTTAGGGGACTGTCAGTCTGTCTGCCCTTGACAGGTAGGCTGTACAGACAGACAAAACTGAGAGCCATTTCCACTGATGTGGCCAGTCCACTCAAGGTGAATGGAAAGATTAACTGAGCGCGAGCAGTAACCTGCAGCATTCTACCACTTTGTTTTCTTATTCCATTCTCACTGCTAATAGGATGGCTAATGCAAATGAGAGATGCAATGGAGTGGGGATAATAGCCTAATGACAAGGCATTGCACGGCTCAAATGGAAAGTTCTGATGGAATTAAGTTAGACAGCCTATAGTCGATATACTGTGATGCGTAGATGATTTCGAAACTCTACACCTCTGTGTAGCTAGCTGATTGATGAATGTTTATGATGAATGTAAGGATGTTGCCAACAGACCATCATCACAAATGACATTCGAGCCAATCCTTTTGTCAATAATCTGTTTGTATCGGTCTCTGACTTGATCAATTCTTGTTAAAAACAGGAGCATACGTTGCATGTCCATGATCAAGCCTGCAATCAACGCCAGATATCCTCTTATCTTTGCTTAGTTCTGGACGTGTTTTTCTTTTTTTTTATCGGCATCAGTTATGGATGACGGCTGTTTTTAAAGTTGCCTGAATTGGAGATGTTGCAAAAAGCTATATTTCAAAGTCCTTGTTAAAGTCAAATGTAATCAGACTTTGTACACTAAAGATGGAGCTTAATCCTACTCCATTTATAACTCACCAGGTTTTAATCGGACTCTGTGGAGAAGTTCACAAGCTGATAGCCTTCTGGGATGTTTTTATTTCTTTGAGGGCTGCATTCAGGAGTGAGAGAATGATTTGATAACATTACCACATAGAATGGCTAGGGGGGGGATTAGGTAAGCCCACTCTATGGAGCTAAGACCAAAGCGGTGCTTGTGCCCACCAATAGGTGATCAGAGCTTCAGGATCACAACAATTATGAGGAGGGTTGCCTTCAGCAGCGCCTCAGGGGGACGTTCAAGAACGCTTTTTATCCCTGTTCTCATTAAACCTCCCACTAAATTCCCCCAAACTGACTTGTGTGGCTCAGAAATCCCTTTGCAAATCCCTCACTAAGGAAACAATCTTCAATGTGCTTGAAGTTGCGTCTTCAATGTGGTGGATTATGGCTCACACATACTGTGTTTGTTGTGGAGAGAGGGAGAGAGGGATAGAGAGAAAGAAGGAGAGACAGAGAGGGAGAGATGAAGAGAGAGAGAGAGAGAGAGAGAGAGGGAGAGAGGAAGAGAGAGGGAGAGAGAGAAAGAAGGAGAGAGACAGGAGAGAGAAAGGAAGAGAGAGAAAGAAGGAGAGAGAGCGGAGAGAGGAGAACGATGGAGAGGGAGGAAGAAAGATGGAGAGAGAGGGAGAGAGGAGCACAATGGAGAGGGAGGAAGAAAGATTGAGAAAGGGAGAGGAAGCGGGTTGGAGAAGGAGAGAGCGAGAGACAGACACCCCATTAGTCATACATTAGTATTCTGTCCACAGCTCATAGTGAGAGACAGCCGGTCTACACTAACACCAGAGAATGGGATGGCTCATTAGAACTTTCTACTCTTTTTTTACCAATAGCTCAAATTCTCCTGACCCTATACAAAAGGCAGAGAAACACCTCCATGTTTCAGAAGGCAGAGAAACACATCCATGTTTCAAAAGGCAGAGAAACACCTCCATGTTTCAGAAGGCAGAGAAACACATCCATGTTTCAGAAGGCAGAGAAACACATCCATGTTTCAGAAGGCAGAGAAACACCTCCATGTTTCAGAAGGCAGAGAAACACCTCCATGTTTCAGAAGGCAGAGAAACACCTCCATGTTTCAGAAGGCAGAGAAACACTTCCATGTTTCAGAAGGCAGAGAAACACCTCCATGTTTCAGAAGGCAGAGAAACACATCCATGTTTCAAAGGGCAGAGAAACATCGATTCCAACGAAGTTCAGGGGTGTACTACTTGTGTTAGCGAACAATCTTCCATATTCTCCTCAGGAATTTTATGTCTCTGGGAAAGGGGGGAGAAACCCAGGTCCAGAGAGAAAGGTAGTCGGGCAGGTAGAGGAAATTGTTGAAGCAAGCTTGTTTCTCGTACCCCTCGGATGAACACTAACGGTTTGCCCCATACATGTAACTGGGTAATGCCCCTGGTGATTTCAAATCAAATCAAATCAAATTTTATTTGTCACATACACATGGTTAGCAGATGTTAATGCGAGTGTTGCGAAATGCTTGTGCTTCTAGTTCCGACAGTAATAACCAACAAGTAATCTAACCTAACAATTCCACAACTACTACCTTATACACACAAGTGTAAAGGGATAAAGAATATGTACATAAAGATATACTAGGAACGCGAAGCGAGGCGGCCATCTCGGTCGGCGCCGGAAGTTGGTTAGATTTGAGTCTGCTGGTTGAGGGGGCTTTTTTGTCCTCCCCCTGTGCCGGTCTCCCAGGCTAGACACCCCTGGCGCTGCTCGGAGAGAGCCTCTGGGGGCTAAATGGACCAGTGCATTGTGAGCTGAACACTGATGCTGCACTGTGGACACTGTCAGACTGTTGTGAGAAGGAGCCAACAGCTAAACTGGCATCAACAACCAGAGTTGGGTAGGTTACTTTCTAAATATAAGCCGTTACAGTTACTAGTTACAGTGTCTGTCCAAAATGATCAGTAACGTACCTTTTGGATTACCCAAACAGAGTAACGTACTCTGATTACTTTTGGATTACTTTCCCCTTAAGAGGCATTAGAAGAAGACGAAAAGGATCCCTCAAACGCATTTGATGTGACATCATAGTGGTCTCTGATTCGCTCAGGTGGAACAAACTTAAAATTGTGCCTGTTTTCAATGCTGAATTGAATGTCATTGAGAAAATAGAAAGTTGTCATGTCTTTTTTTGCAAACATCCTTTCTGAATTTAAATGTAATCCAATTAGTAATAGATTTTTTTTTTAAGTATTGGTAATCTGATTACAATATTTTAGCTGGTAACGGATTAGTTATAGTTGTTTTTGTAATCAGATTACATGTAATTACTTACTCCCCAGCCCAGTGAACAACCAATTTATGCAACTATGGTGGATGTGTAACCAGGACAACCCAGTACAGCTCAGCTTGGTTTGACTCAGTAGTGTGAAAACGGTATTAGATAACTATACAAACACACACCCAGACAGACAGGTCAAGATCATAAAAAAACGTGTGATTTGAAATGAGTTCTTCAGTTTTCGCGTGCCGATCTGTTGTGATGTATTCTCTGAGGGGGAAACCACATATGCCATAACTTGTTTGTCTGTGTGACCCAGTTCAATGTGACAGAGGTGGTCAGAGAAGGCATGACACGTTGCACAATCAACCACACTTCAACTCATGGAAAAGGAGTGTGTTTCTGCCCAGTCTGGCGTAATGTTCTGTGGCATGTTGAAAGGGCCCGGTCAATGCTCTGGGCTGTGCTGTGTCTGTGAGCAGGTGGCCGGAAACTATCTTGAATCCCACCATGACCAGAGACAGTGATGGAACACTGCCAGAAACATTTTGTTCTTCTGAGAAGAAACATAGGGATTGAGTGGAGGTTGTCATGTATGCTGGCTCCCAGGAGTGTTGTTATTCCCTTTGAGGAGGATGAAAGTGGAAAGCTATAAGCACTCTATAGCAAAAAATAGCTCCTCAATGTACTTGCAAGTTGTCCTTTGGAAAGAAGCATGTATTTAGGGTCTACTAACCACCGGTCCTGGCAACCCACACTGCGTTCACCTGGCAACCATCATTGCGCACACCTGCTCCCCATCGTTAAGCACACCTGGACTTCATCACCACCCAGATAACTCTCCGTTCATATAGCCCTCAGTTGCCTCATTCATCAGGCAGTGTTGGTTTTGGTTACGTTCAGTATGCAGCTTCTGTTTTGTATTATTGTCATGTTTATTATTAAACTCACCTTCTGCACCTGCTTCCTGACTCCCTGCGTATACGTTACAGATACTCATGTTGGTGGGTTATCAGGGTGTGCATCCCAAATGGCATCCTATCCCTAGGGGCCCTGGTCAAAAGTAGTGCACTATATAGGAATAGGGTGCCATTTGGGAACCAGGATAACAATACATGTGTGATGGATGGGGATAGCATGTGTTGAAGAGGCCAGTGATGTGAACAGATGAAGTTGTAGACAGGGTTGGCAGATCCTCAGTAAGGAGAATACATGAAATAGCCTCTGAAAACAAACTGAGGCGGGAATTTCACATGCAAATGCTTTTACTCGTGTGTGCGTGCGTGCGTGCGTGCGTGCGTGTTTGGGACCTTTGGTTTTGGCAATGGGAGTGGATAAAGCTGACTAAGACATTGTGGAGTTGATGTTGTATTTTATGTGTGGTACTCTGATTCAAATGTGCCGCAAATGTGCCGCAAAGGAGACGCTAATTGTTTCATGACAGAATAGTTCTGGTTAGTATGGCTTGAGACGATAACATTCAAAATACCTAGCTAACAGTGGAGGCTGCTGAGGGGAGGATTGCTCATAATAATGTCTGGAATGGAGTCAATGGAATGACATCATTCCATATCATTGGTTGATTCCATTGACTCCTTTCCAGCCATTATTATGAGCCGTCCTCCCCTCAGCAGCCTCCACTGCCAGCTAACTATTAACACTTTTAGGCTGCTGGAACATTTTCATAATAAAGGGTGGACTTGACTTCATACAGTGCATACAAATATGAAACTCTTTAATGACAAATCAATGCAACGACAAATATTTTTTCTCCGATGAATCTTTCAGCATCAGTAAATAATGTGTGCATATACTGTAGTACATTCCACAGCCATAGCACATAGAAACAGACAAACAAGCTTCTGTCGGTTTTATTGTGGAATAAATTAGGCAGCGTTGCTGTGTATTGAATTCCCATCAGCCCTCTCTGCTGACTGACGTCACAGGGCCCCAGGCGTTGGATCTCTCATGGCTCTGCTGCACATGTTTTCGACAGTGGCTGGCTGGCTGCATGCACTTCATCAAACAGCTCTATTAGCCCTATATCTCTACACTAGCAGATCATCCAACAGCTCTAGTATCCCTATATCTGTACACTAGCAGATCATCTAAAAGTTCTAGTATCCCTATATCTACACACTAGCAGATCATGCAACAGATCAGGTATCCCTATATCTCTAAATCAAATCAAATAAATCTAATTTTATTGGTCACATACACGTGTTTAGCAGATGTTATTGCGGGTGTAGCGAAATGCTTGTGCTTCTAGTTCTGACAGTGCAGCAATATCTAACAAGTAATATCTAACAATTTCACAACAAATACCTAATACACACAAATCTAAGTAAAGTAATGGAATTAAGAATATATAAATATATGGATGAGCAATGTCTGAGTGGCATAGACTAAAATACAGTAGATAGTATAGAATACAGTATATACATATGAGATGAGTAATGCAAGATATGTAAACATTATTAAAGTGACATTATTAAAGTGACTAGTGTTCCATTTATTAAAGTGGCCAATGATTTCAAGTCTGTGTATGTTGGCAGCAGCCTCTCTGTGCTAGTGATGGCTATTTAACAGTCTGATGGCCTTGAGATAGAAGCTGTTTTTCAGTCTCTCGGTCCTAGCTTTGGTGCACCTGTCTTGACCCCGCATTCTGGATGATAACGGATTGAACAGGCAGTGGCTCGGGTAGTTCTTGTCCTTGATGATCTTTTTGGCCTTCCTGTGACATCGGGTGCTGTAGGTGTCCTGGAGGGTTGATAGTTTGCCCCCGGTGATGCATTATTGTGCAGACTGCACCACCCGCTGGAGAGCCCTGCGGTTGTGAGGGTGGTGCATTTGCCATACCAGGTGGTGATACAGCCAGACAGTATGCTCTCAATTGTGCATTTGTAAAAGTTTGTTTTAGGTGACAAGTGACAAGACAAATTTCTTCAGCCTCCTGAGGTTGAATAGACGCTGTTGCGCCTTCTTTATCACACTATCTGTGTGGGAGGACCATTTCAGTTTGCCAGTGATATGTACGCCGAGAAACTTAAAACTTTCCACCTTCTCCACTGCTGTCTCGTCGATGTGGATAGGGGGGTGCTCCCTGTTTCCTGAAGTCCATGATCATCTCCTTTGTTTTGTTGATGTTGAGTGAGAGGTTATTTTCCTGACACCACACTCCTAGAGCCCTCACCTCCTCCCTGCAGGCTGTCTCGTCATTGTTGGTAATCAAGCCTACTACTGTTGTGTCATCTGCAAACTTGATGATTGAGTTGGAGGCGTGCATGGCCAAGCAGTCATGGGTGAACAGGGAGTACAGGAGGGGGCTGAGCACGCACCCTTGTGGGGCCCCAGTGTTGAGGATCAGCAAAGTGGAGATGTTGTTTCCTACCTTCACCACCTGGGGGCGGCCTGTCAGGAGGTCTAGAACCCATTTGCACAGGGCGGGGTTCAGACCCAGGGCCTCACTCTTAATGATGAGCTTGGAGGGTACTATGGTGTTGAATGCTGAGCTATAGTTAATGAACAACATTCTTAAATACAACTTAACTGACCACAACCAGATACAAAGCATTCAGAAAAGATATTGAACTATATACAGTACCAGTCAAAAGTTTGGACACACCTACTCATTCAAGGGTTTTTCTTTATTTTTTATATTTTCTACATTGTAGAATAATAGTGAATACATCAAAACTATGAAATAACACATGGAATCATGTAGTAAAAAAAAAAAAGTGTTACACAAATCAAAATATATTTTAGATTCTTCAAAGTAGCCACCCTTTGACCTCATAACAGCTTTGCACACTCTTGGCATTCTCTCAACCAGCTTCATGATGAATGCTTTTCCAACAATCTTGAAGGAGTTCCCATATATGCTGAGCAGCTGTTGGTTTCTTTTCCTTCATTCTGCGGTCCAACTCATCCCAAACCATCTCAATTGGGTTGAGGTCGGGTGATTGTGGAGGCCAGGTCATCTGATGCAGCACTCCATCACTCTCCTTCTTGGTCAAGTAGCCCTTACACAGCCTGGAGGTGTGTTGGGTCATTGTCCTGTTGAAAAACAAATGATAGTCCCACTAAGCGCAAACCAGATGGGATGGCGTATCGCTTTAGACTGCTGTGGTAGCCATACTGGTTGTGTGCCTTGAATTCTACATAAATCACTGACAATGTCACCAGCAAAGCACCACCACACTTCATTATCCATGCTTCATGGTGGGAACCACACATGCGGAGATCATCCGTTTACCTACTCTGCGTCAAACAAAGACACGGCGGTTGGAACCAAACATCTCAAATTTGGACTCATCCGACCAAGGGACAGATTTCCACCTGTCTAATGTCCATTGCTCATGTTTCTTGGCCCAAGCAAGTCTCTTCTTCTTATTGGTGTCCTTTAGTAGTGGTTTCTTTGCAGCAATTTGACCATGAAGGCCTGATTCACACAGTTTCCTCTGAACAGTTTATGTTGAGATGTGTCTGTTACTTGAACTCTGTGAAGCATTTATTTGGGCTGCAATTTCTGAGGCTGGTAAATCTAATGAACTTATCCTCTGCAGCAGAGGTAACTCTGGGTCTTCCTTTCCTGTGGCGGTGTCACGCCCTGGCCATAGAGAGCCCTCGGGGTTCTCTATGGTGTTTTAGGTCAGGGCGTGCCTAGGGGTTTTTCTAGTCTTTATTTTCTATGTTGGTGTGAGTATGGTTCCCAATTGGAGGCAGCTGATGGTCGTTGCCTCCAATTGGGGATCATACTTAGTCTGGTCCTTTTCCCACCTGTGTTGTGGGATATTGTTTTTGTTTAGTGCTAATGTGCGCTACCAACTGCACGTTCGTTTATTCTTTGTTGTTTTAAGTTTCACTGAAATAAATATGTGGAACTCTACGCACACTGCGCCTTGGGCCACTCTTGTAATGAACGTGACAGGCGGTCCTCATGAGAGCCAGTTTCATCATAGCTCTTGATGGTTTTTGCGACCACACTTTTCAAAGTTCTTGAAATGTTTTGGATTGACTGACCTTCATGTCTTAAAGTAATGATGGACTGTCATTTCTCTTTGCTTATTTGAGCTGTTCTTGCCATAATATGGACTTGGTCTTTTACCAAATAGGGCTATATTCTGTATACCACCCCTACCTTGTCACAACACAACTGATTGGCTCAAATGCATTAAGAAAATTCCATAAATGAACTTTTTACAAGGCACACCTGTTAATTGAAATGTATTCCAGGTGACTACCTTATGAAGCTGGTTGAGAGAATGCCTAGAGTGTGCAAATCTGTCATCAAGGCAAAGGGTGGCTACTTTGAAGAATCTAAATTCTAAAATACATTTTAATTTGTTTAACACTTTTTTGGTTACTAGATGATTCCATATGTGTTATTTCATAGTTTTGATGTCTTCACTATTATTCTACAATGTAGAAAATTGTTTAAAAAAAAGAAAAACCCTTGAATTAGTAGGTGTGTCCAAACTTTTGACTGGTACTGTATATATTTTTTATTATCTTTGAGAATTTAGAACTAACCATCAAATAAAAGCTAGACAGTCAGCGAGAATAAAACAAAGTTAAAGGCCATTCAGAGCACCTGCCCATTGACTTTGTTATAATGTTTGATAAGAACACAGCATTATCCATTGCAAAATGCATAGAATTGCAAAAAATTTAATACTGCAAAATTGTCTCAGCTCCATGTCAAACTGTGTAGAATTGTTGGAAATTAGCTTCGAAGCTCTCCTAGAGTTTCCACTTCCTCTTCCAGTGAACTGTGGGGAGGTTACATTAATGAACCTTTCTACCAAATCCATTCATTTTAAAATGTTGATTACTTCTACTTGCCATTATCATTCACCTGATGATAAGACAAGACACACATCTTTGGGTCGCCGGTTGGCCTGGGAGGGGGTCCCTGGGCAAGAACCATTTGAGCAATGTTTCTCAACCTCCGGTTCTGGGACAAGCATCGGTCCCAGAGATGATGCTGACCGGTACCTCTGATGGTTCACTGACATGAATGTTTTTGTCAGTTTTAAAGTTAGTTACAGTATATTGTAATCAGACCCTTAAGTAGGAAGTACCATAGCTTACAGAAAACATTGGAGAAACACAGGATTTGAGGAATATACTTGTATACTGGAGGCATGGCCCATCCCATGGCCCTCCATCCAAATAGCCCCGAAGACAATGCAATAACATGACTTGTTTTGGCTTGGAGTCATGTCCTTGACGTAACAGGGTTGTCCAATCTGTTCACACCCACCATTTTCAATAAATAACCTCCCTCTCTGCATCCCGAGGAGCTGAAAATAAGACTGTCTCTGAAAGCAGGGATATAGTGCATCTAGCCCATAATGACAGATGGTGTAATTCATTTAAATTAGCAGAAAGTCAGAAATAGAAGTGCAAGTAGTTAAATAGAGACAGCGCTCCATCCACGTGCCTGTAAATATCTTCTGGTTCCATATTCAGAACACACACACACACCCACTGGGCAAAAATTGGTTGAATCAATAATGTTTCCACTTCATTTCAACCAAATAATTCAACGTGATGATGTAGAATCAATGTGGAAAACTGATTGGATTAGAAAAAAAGTAATCAATGTTAGGAAATTTCATCATTTTTTCGGCCAACCTTTAAGCTAAATCCAATAACATGGTGAACTATTTTGTTGATTTCACGTTGAATTTACGTTAGTTGACAACTCAACCAAATGTCAATCAAAACTAGACGTTGAACTGACATCTGTGCTCAGAGGGAATGCAGTGTTTGTTTGCCGACAGACACTAGAATAAGACTCTCTGGAAGAGAAATTAGACTATTAGATGTACATGGCAGACGTGAGCCTCTCTCTCTCATGACAATCTGGTGCTTGTACCACGGAAGGTGATCATTCTGCTTTGACTACTGTTGCATACTTGCTGAATTTTGATTGATTGGGCACTATGACCAAATGTATTTCTCCATTCAGACTGTGTTGCCTGTCTTTGTTGTTTAGTGTCCAATCCAAAATGGTGGGCACTCAGGAGAAGCACCAGTGTCAAATTCCTGTTCCGCCACTACTCGCATTAGATCAGCGTCTCATAGGACTGATATTTGAATGATTCAGGCTCAGTGGAGACTTGGTGTAAAATCAAAGCCTGCCAAAATGATTTGTTATCATAGGTTAATAGTTTTCGCCTCAGGACACAGACCACCCTTAACATGCCAGACACAACAACTCCTTCATAGTCCATGCATAAGGGAATACATGATCTGAACGTCACAAACATGTTATTCAGCCATAGTACTGAGCCTGCCTGTTTATGAATGACTGGAAACGTCCTATATGTGAAATCATACAGTAGCCCTCTATCACTAGGAGGATTTGACATTTTACAGTAACTCTCATAAATGTTATAACACTGGTCCTCATTTCTCCAGGCAGTACCTAGGACAGCCCAGAAGAGGGCAGTGTGTAGTTAATGAGAAGGACTAGAACTCAAGCGTTTCCATGACTTTGAATGCAACAAAAGCTGTTCTCTCAAGAGACAAAAAACACCTACACATGGAGGTCTCAGTGAAGTTGTGACCATAGATATAATTTAAGCCGCTGAACAAGAAATATTATGAACAGAAATCAATGGAAACACCCGCTATACTAAGACAAAAAAGAGACTCCAGATGTGTGGAAGCCAAGCAAGGCAGAGAGCTGTAAGCATGATGAAGCACAAGGCCATTGCTGCCTGTATTAGCAGAGGAAGACAGTAGAGCCTGTTCAGTATTTCATGAGAGAAGGGATGTGGGCTGCATTCAGCAAGTCACAACGTTTTGGAAGAAATAGAAACTGATAGAAATATAAACTGTAGAACAATCAAGCCTCTGTAGAAGAAGGAATAACGTCCGCTCTATTCTTGACTTTCGACTTGCAACGTTTCATAAGGGTTGCCTATTGAACAAAGCCCTGGTGCTCGTTTAGGATTACACAACAGAATGGAGGGGGAGAGAGGTTGCTGTCTGTCTGCAACTACGACAGATCATGAGAGCCTTCTGCTGTCTGTCAGTTGACTCCAGTCGGTGCCCAAAGTATTTAAAAGCAATTGGATCTCTACGTCATACAGTTGGAAGATCCCAGCCGCATCAGAATTAACAAAATCTGTTCTGGAATCGTAAGAGCATTTGTTCATGGTGGAGTATTGAGGTGTATTTAACACAAAAGCTTCTGTAGGTCTATATGATAAACGCTTTATAAATGAAAATGTCACGGTATAATAGTAAGGGTTACGATACATGAGCACTCTAACACTTGGTGGGAGAGGAAGATTAGGTTTTAATCATAGGAAGGATGGTAAGAGGTATAATTCAGCACACCCACTATTTACCACCAACATGTAGACATTTACTGTATGTCGTCAAAACGTAGTAACTTATTCCTGATGCCGATATTAAGGTTGCCTTCATTTCCCCATCTTCATACTCCAAGCTAAGGACCTGCTCCAACAACTTGCTTACGATCAAATCACATGAACTTGATTAACCTTTGAGGGCTATTAAAATTCAGTTATTGATCGAGAGCTCAAAGAACATTTTCAATCCTGTTTAGTCTAGACTACTATCCACCGAGACCGATCACCACAGACACGACATCATCCCCGGCTGTTTATCTACACTTCAATGTTAACTCCAATCTGGACAAACAGAAACGACTGAACAGAATATATTGCACATCCACACACAAGTACAATAGAGGAATGCTTTCATATTGAATTAAAACCCTCCCTCTATGGATATCTAACCTGAGACAGGTGCTTGTGGAATATATTAATAAAAACAACTTGGAAAAGGTGTTTGAATGTTGGGCACAAGCACTAATTTGTTCACTCCACACACCTGCTACTAGCATGTGGGTACATCTGGAGTCAATTAGGACGTCAGTGACAAGGGTCTCAAGAGAAAATGACTGAAAATAACCAGCCACAATTCACTTGTACAAAAGTGAACAGGTTAGTGATAACAAACTAAAAGTTTTAATTATCTGAAAAGGAACTGAAAAATATAGGTTGTGTGGAGGACTGGAATCAATGCGACACAGGACATGCATTTACTTTGTTTAAGGGAACACAAACCAATATGATTTTGGACCACCTCAAGAGGAGCTATAGAAGGACAGGGTCATTGTAATATCTGGAATGGAATATATGGAACTGTATCAAACATATGTATATCACATGTTTGACTCTGTTCCATTAATTCCATTCCAGCTAGTACAATCATCCCATCCTCCTATAACTCCCCCCACCAGCCTCCACTGCATTGGTCTTATATATCCCACACACAGTAGCAATCTCTTGTCAGGGTAAGCTGAGGTGAGACACTAAGCGAAGGGAATTTACTACTGTTGGCTTTTGTGTATGTCGTAATCTTCACCTAAGCCTCGTTCCCTCGCCCAGCTTACTGTCTTGTCTCTGTCTTTTACAGGCTAGTTTCCTAGAGGACCTTGGTGCATTGAGTAAAGACACCTAGGTACCCCTGACTCTAATAAGGAAAAGGTAGACACTGCCTAGACATGGTTATGCTTGGAATGTCAAAAGTCCATTTGGGACGCTGGTTTCCATATTCTATTCCCTTGCGCGAACCATGGGTTATCCATTTGTGGGAGCTGTTCTTTTTTGTGCCCTGAGTGGTAGGCCTGGGATGGTGGTTTAAATGGGTACGAAAGTAGTATAGGATTAGAGGTGACTGACAGCTTTATATCTCCTCTAACAGCTTTAGCCAGGCTGGTTCCATCTTGTTCTCTAGCAGCTTTAGCCAGGCTTGTTACATCTTGTTCTCTAGCAGCTTTAGCCAGGCTGGTTCCATCTTGTCCTCTAGCAGCTTTAGCCAGGCTGGTTCCATCTTGTTCTCTAGCAGCTTTAGCCAGGCTGGTTCCATCTTGTCCTCTAGCAGCTTTAGCCAGGCTGGTTCCATCTTGTCCTCTAGCAGCTTTAGCCAGGCTGGTTACATATTGTCCTCAAGCAGCTTTAGCCAGGCTGGTTCCATCTTGTCCTCTAGCACCTTTAGCCAGGCTGGTTCCATCTTGTTCTCTAGCAGCTTTAGCCAGGCTGGTTACATCTTGTTCTCTAGCAGCTTTAGCCAGGCTGGTTCCATCTTGTCCTCTAGCAGCTTTAGCCAGGCTGGTTACATCTTGTCCTCTAGCAGCTTTAGCCAGGCTGGTTCCATCTTGTCCTCTAGCAGCTTTAGCCAGGCTGGTTCCATCTTGTTCTCTAGCAGCTTTAGCCAGGCTGGTTCCATCTTGTCCTATAGCAGCTGTAGCCAGGCAGGTTCCCTCTTGTCCTCTAGCAGCTTTAGCCAGGCTGGTTCCATCTTGTCCTCTAGCAGCTTTAGCCAGGCTGGTTACATCTTGTCCTCTAGCAGCTTTAGCCAGGCTGGTTCCATCTTGTTCTCTAGCAGCTTTAGCCAGGCTGGTTCCATCTTGTCCTCTAGCAGCTTTAGCCAGGCTGGTTCCATCTTGTTCTCTAGCAGCTTTAGCCAGGCTGGTTCCATCTTGTCCTCTAGCAGCTTTAGCCAGGCTGGTTCCATCTTGTTCTCTAGCAGCTTTAGCCAGGCTGGTTCCATCTTGTCCTCTAGCAGCTTTAGCCAGGCTGGTTCCATCTTGTCCTCTAGCAGCTTTAGCCAGGCTGGTTACATATGGTCCTCAATCAGCTTTAGCCAGGCTGGTTCGATCTTGTCCTCTAGCAGCTTTAGCCAGGCTGGTTCCATCTTGTTCTCTAGCAGCTTTAGCCAGGCTGGTTACATCTTGTTCTCTAGCAGCTTTAGCCAGGCTGGTTCCATCTTGTCCTCTAGCAGCTTTAGCCAGGCTGGTTCCATCTTGTCCTCTAGCAGCTTTAGCCAGGCGCCAGGCTGGTTCCATCTTGTCCTCTAGCAGCTTTAGCCAGGCTGGTTCCATCTTGTTCTCTAGCAGCTTTAGCCAGGCTGGTTCCATCTTGTCCTCTAGCAGCTTTAGCCAGGCTGGTTACATCTTGTCCTCTAGCAGCTTTAGCCAGGCTGGTTACATCTTGTCTCACGCTTTGAAACCCTTCGCATTGTAATGCCAAGCTGTCGTTGAGGAGGGGGTGGGGATGATTGTGGAAGTGGTGTGTGACACAGGAGGTTGGTGGCACCTGAATTGGGGAGGATGTTGTCGTGGTAATGACTGGAGCGGAGTAAGTGGAATGAATCAAATACATGAATTCTATGTGCTTGATCCCATTTCATTGCTCCGTTCCAGACATTATTATAAGCCGTCCTCCCCTCAGCGGCCTCCCTTGCTCTGTGAATGTGTCGGTTTGAATGAACATACTGTATTGTAGATGGGTCTTCACTGCTCAAAACAAAGCTTCTAAAATCGATTGAGTGTTAACAGTACTATCATTTTAAATCAGTCCTCTTAGGTTTGGTTTGTTCTTTCAGTTCAATACTTTTTCTACTTTCAGGTTAAGTGAAACATTTTCAGTTGCTGATTCGTTGCAAATTCATGGTTGGTAAGTCAGAAGTATAGAGTCAAAGTTTGATTCCAAAAAGTATTGAGTGATGTTAAAAGTAAGCCTGTGGCCTTTAAAGTTCTGCAGTAGACTGTTTTGCACCTATAGTAGTGAAGTCAAGACACAGTCAAGCTTCCACCGTCAGAGCTAAAGAGCACATTGGAGCTGGTGTTTGCATAACATTGTGGGTTTAACATATTGATATCGCACTGCAGTTAATTAAATCCTTGGGGCCCTTCGACACTATTCATGCATCTATAATGTTAATGCAAATAGTTTATTGTTAAAGTATTATTCATTATTTAGCCTCACTGTCTTTGGCACTGACATTCACGTTGAAAACTATCAGTCCTTTGTGATAACCTCCGTCGTCCACTCAGTTTCCTATGACTGACATCAAAACAACGCTCCATAGCTGAAAGAAAGTAGCATAAACATATGAACACACTGCCTGTGTGATAGAGGGAGAAAACCAGAGAGCACGTACGAGAGGAGCGACAGCGCTTTAATCAAAAGCCCAACAAACTCCCCAAGGCGTACACAAATGCTGTCTTTCAGACCTGATTTAATGAACTAGTGTCTCAAGGTGCTTTCACCAACGTCTCTTCAATTGTCTCTTCAATTAGGAGGACTGATCTAAATTGGAAGCTTTTGAGAGAGAGCTGATAAAGGTACACACACACAGAGAGAGAGAGAGAGAGAGAGAGAGAGAGAGAGAGAGAGAGAGAGAGAGAGAGAGAGAGAGAGAGAGAGAGAGAGAGAGAGAGAGAGAGGGAGATGAGGAGAGAGAGATATGGAGATGACTGAGGTGCTAACAGTGTGAGGCTAGAGGGACAGGCTGCTGTCACTTGGCTGACAGTCAGGCCTGCATGTTAGAGAGGATCAGAGGAACACAACTGGCAAGAGAGACAGGATCTAAAGTGAACAAAAAAAGCTGCTACTTCCAGCAAACAAGAAGGATTCAAAACAAGACGAAATGAAGGACGGATTGGAAAGGGGATACCTAGTCAGTTGCACAACTGAATGCATTCAACCGAAATGTGTACTCCGCATTTACCCCAACCCCTCAGAAAGAGAGGTAACACATCTCTCCAATAGCCAGAGGCTTCCCACAGCTAATTCAAGCGTGACTTCCACCCGTCTCACTATGATGAATTCTGATCAAAAACGAAGAGGGGGTAAAAGCGCTTCCGGAAAATGGTAATATTTCAGCTCCGCCCTAGTACCGCCATCTCAAGTCCCCAAGTCCCTGTTAAAAATGAATATTCATAAAATATGCTAATTTGCATGAGCCAGAAACGAAACACAAACAAACATGGGCATCTTTGTTGAGTAAAGCCTTCGAATGCAGAAGACAGGAGGACTAATGGTAATGCACCGTAACAGTGTTTAACATGCTAAACTGCTGAGGCAACGCAGCTCGAGCTGCACGCTAGCCTGCAGGGGTGCACGGAGACGCTTAAAGGAAATCTTTTTACTTCGATTTTTTCTGGAGAGTTGTGACGATCCACATGAGCACAAAGCTGCTCATTTTTTGAGAGACATTTAGGTAGAGTAGACTTTTCTAAAACAGACATGGGATTCCCATCTGTCTTACTTCAAACAGCTCACAGCTCAACAGATATACTGGCAGTCAAGTGGAAAAAGATCTAAATAAGAGATATTTGCATTGAGACTGTTTATCATCAAGAGGGGCTGTTTGTTTGGAGAGTTTATACTCTGGTGGTGGTTAATGGACTGTATGCTTTTTGCAAGGGAGAGATCCTAGGATCTTTGGATAGTGCGTGTGTGTGTTTGAAAGTGTGAGAGAGAGCGATTGTTGAAGAGAAAATGGAGAGGGTTTAGGGTGTGGGATACAGAGAGTGGGTGTCTAGATGCTAAATGTAATTTGTTGAATGTAATGGAGGCATTCACGCATAATTTGATGTCTTCCATTTGAGTCTTTTCAGCTCTGCTGCACTCACTGAGCCCCTGCTTGTCATCATTATTAATGTGTTTTATCATTAAACAAGCCTGTTGCCTCGGCTATGTAGATTCCTGCTCTATTCGGCACCTTGCAACGCACACACACACACACACACACACACACACACACACACACACACACACACACACACACACACACACACACACACACACACACACACACACACACACACACACACACACACACACACACACACACACACACACACACACACACACTGTTTGTGTTCATATGAGGATATCTCTGGAGATTGGTAGTGCGTGGCTGTTAGTAGAGATAATGAGGACGGTCTGCACACAGTCACACAATAATACAGCAACACAGTCACACAATAATACACTCACAAAATAATACAGTCACAAAATAATAGTCATACAGTCACACAGTCCCGAAATAATACAGTCACAAAATAATAGTCATACAGTCACACAGTCCCGAAATAATACAGTCACACAGTCACTCAGTCACTGCCTGACCTTTCCAACTGAGAAATATGAATACACACACCATACACACAACATACACACCTGAACACTGAAAAATGGCGACAAGCCTCAATGAAGGATGGAGGATCATGAGTAAAGACTTGCTCCCCCTCAGCTTGATAGCTCCAAGGTTGATGTACGGAGACAACATTTACCCACAGCCATTGTTAACCATGACTTTGACTATGTTCCTCTGGCTGGTGGAGGTTTGTTAACCGTGACTTTGACTATCTTCCTCTGGCTGGTGGAGGTTTGTTAACCGTGACTTTGACTATCTTCCTCTGGCTGGTGGAGGTTTGTTAACCGTGACTTTGACTATCTTCCTCTGGCTGGTGGAGGTTTGTTAACCGTGACTTTGACTATCTTCCTCTGGCTGGTGGAGGTTTGTTAACCATGACTTTGACTATGTTCCTCTGGCTGGTGGAGGTTTGTTAACCGTGACTTTGACTATCTTCCTCTGGCTGGTGGAGGTTTGTTAACCGTGACTTTGACTATCTTCCTCTGGCTGGTGGAGGTTTGTTAACCGTGACTTTGACTATCTTCCTCTGGCTGGTGGAGGTTTGTTAACCGTGACTTTGACTATCTTCCTCTGGCTGGTGGAGGTTTGTTAACCATGACTTTGACTATGTTCCTCTGGCTGGTGGAGGTTTGTTAACCGTGACTTTGACTATGTTCCTCTGGCTGGTGGAGGTTTGTTAACCATGACTTTGACTATCTTCCTCTGGCTGGTGGAGGTTTGTTAACCGTGACTTTGACTATCTTCCTCTGGCTGGTGGAGGTTTGTTAACCATGACTTTGACTATGTTCCTCTGGCTGGTGGAGGTTTGTTAACCATGACTTTGACTATGTTCCTCTGGCTGGTGGAGGTTTGTTAACCATGACTTTGACTATCTTCATCTGGCTGGTGGAGGTTTGTTAACCATGACTTTGACTATCTTCCTCTGGCTGGTGGAGGTTTGTTAACCATGACTTTGACTATCTTCCTCTGGCTGGTGGAGGTTTGTTAACCATGACTTTGACTATCTTCCTCTGGCTGGTGGAGGTTTGTTAACCATGACTTTGACTATCTTCCTCTGGCTGGTGGAGGTTTGTTAACCATGACTTTGACTATCTTCCTCTGGCTGGTGGAGGTTTGTTAACCATGACTTTGACTATCTTCCTCTGGCTGGTGGAGGTTTTTTCTATCAAATCAAATCAAAGGTTATTGGTCACGTACACAGTTTTGCAGATGTTATCGCGGATGCAGCGAAAGGCTTGTGTTTCTAGCTCCAACAGTGCAGAAATATCTAGCAATACAGTAAGATCTGTTTTTTTCTGGGGTTTTGTGAACTTTTATGTTGTTCAGGTCATACTGTTGTTCCGGTCATACTGTATACCTGGTGGCTGTGTTTGCAACCAGTCTTTCACTGCACTCCGTAGTCAAGATGTTTTTCATCTGTTTAGAAATGTATCTTAAGGTGTGATGATGAAACAAACAGGCAAAAACTGAACAAGAAATACATCATTTTAATGTACTGTGTGTCTGGATGAAGCATTTTTCTGCTTCTCTAAAATATAACTAAAACATCTCAGAGGTGTATATCTATGCTACTTTCCCCAAGGACAAATAGAAAAATACTCAAACTTCATTTTCCCTTTCAATAAGAGTCAACAGAAAGTAATAGCTAAACCAACAAGTGAATTGTGTTCTTTTGAGATAGTCTGGCATCACGTTTTAAACTAGGGGCCACCATCGAGAGTGACGTGATGACCTGATCTTACTAAGGCCTGGAGTTTCTCACAAAGTCAGGAAAAACTCCTGGCCCTCTCATAGCTCTGTACCAGGCATTAGAGGTTGTTGTACCTACTGTAGCTTTATTATTGCTAAGTAATAAGATATCACAATGACGTCTTAAGGAGTATATAAACCCGCCAGGTGTCCAGGCAGTTATAGGACTCTGTAATCTGAGTAATCTGTCATTTCCAGAACTAGGTTTAGCACCCTGGTTTAGTGACATTGATAGCCATCTCTCTAGCCTACATAAACACCGTTACACCGTTATTGTAGGTCACCTTCTCACTAAGATAACAGAATATTGTCATGTACGCATTACATTTTGCAACAACAATACTAGGCATAGGACAGGGAGGGAGTTACTTCTCCCTGTTCACAAGTTTTAGGCCTATTTGTTTTCCTAATCTGTGAGCGGCTGAGGTTGGATGAACAGCGGAAAGTTTATTTAAACCTAAAACAATGCTTTGGAAGGCTACACTTATCTCTAAATACGATCTATGTATAATTGAATTCTTGCTGGTTTAAGAAAATGGGGATTTGCCTCTGAGCCTTCAGGGGGATAGAATTCAATGCATGTTTTATTTATGTATGGCTACTTACCACAGCATGCTAGTGCATGAATCCCCCTCATTTGTTAGGATATTTCCCTCTATCATACCAGTAGAGAGTTGTAATGGTTGGATTACCATTTCATCTATTCCGTTCAAAATATTAAAACATGAAAAAAATATAAAGTGTACATCTTCATTCTTTGGAGGATGACCGTGGTCCAGTATTTTGCATGTAGCATTAGAAAGCTAATAGAAGCTAGTAGAAAGCTAACACCCCCCAGTCGTTCCTCTTTCTACTGTCTTTTCATTTATTCGTTTTAACGGCTCTTTTCTTCCACGGCTAAAAACTTTATTGCCTCCGTTCCTTTGGTTGAAATGCTACTGAAAGGATCAGATAATATGAATAGATGATATGAATAGAGGCTTTAACTATTGAAGCAGTATCAATGAGAGAGGGAGTGGAGCGGGAATGGAGGGGAAGGAGTTTGTGGTGAGCTCCACAAACTCACTGAGCGCCGCCACCGCTGTTCACAGATCAATGGGGAAATGGAGTGTTTGATAGGACTAATTCTGCCTGGCTCATGGACTGTGTCTGCCACAGTGTTTCTGTCGAGGGCTGAGGAGGACTGAGGTGCATCTGCCTGCTTGGCAGCTGGTGAACGCATGTTCTCCTGTGGTCCCTAAGCCATGTCATCCTCCTATAACGGATTGATTGGGGTTGGGCCTCACATGCCTACCCAGCACTCCACACTGTGATCTTCCCCGCTGATCCACAGGAAAGAATCCCACTTCATTGTGACAGATAGGAATAATGACTCATCGTATTAGGCCTTCTCATTTGGCTTCCAGTGGTATTCAAACTTTTTTAGCTTGCACTCCATTTTTTTCACACCAGAATTTCTGGGGAACCTACTTTTTTTTACAATAATTTCTCGCAACCCCACCCATCCCAAATCTAATGACAACCTTTGAAGCGGTAAATGTACATTTTTTTTTACATCAACATATAACCTTCAATTCTTATTGAAATGAAAAGTAACCAATAAATACTGTGAAGTTGACCATGCATTTGGATTTAGCTTTTGCAACAACGCAGATCTACAGACTGGAATCAAATAAATCTCTAACCAAAGAAAACACAGGCTTCAATCATGCCTGTAAACCTGGCAGTAGTGCTGAAACATTAGTGCTTTGAGGTCGGTTTGGTTTCGGTTAGATTATATATATTTTTAAACGTTTTCGATTTCGATTATTTGTGTTGAAGGCTGTAACAACACAGAATAAAACAATACAAGTCCCATGATGGTAGTGACTGTTCATTACTTCTTATCACTTATTAACTATAATTTATTCACATTACTTTACTTTAATAAAATATTTAAATTGTTGTGTATATTACATTTGTTTTATTTGATTACTTTCTTAATTCATTCCAAGTCATCATTTAATCTCAATAGAGCTGCTGCCTATGCTGTCTGACAAATCACAATTTTGTAGTTCTTCAAAGTAAGTAACACATGCTTTTATGACTGCTGAATACCAACTATCAATTACTTTGATCATGTATTTTCAGGTAGAGATACCTGGCCAAGCAACAGCTGATCTCTACATCCCCTCACGATACCGCATTCTTGTCTCCTCTGTAGCAGGCGTAAAGAAACATGCATAGTTTCATAGTGTACTGTCTTTGGAAACACAGACCGGACAATTAGATTATGGTCATTGTAGTTAATTACCATGTTTTATGCACTAAACTATGTAGAATATTGGCCTGCTGGAAACTACAACTCCCTACTACATCACACAGTTCAGGCTGGATCTGATTAATCTATAGATATACTGTGCAATTTGACTATTGAGCTCAAAGAAAAAAACTGAATGATATAGAACTGATGTTGGTTAATCGCTCAGCACTAACCGGCAGCAAGCCAACCTGTTACCTGGATGTCTTGTCTAACAAGCAAAGAAATTATAAGCTTCTTGTAGCAATACATATTACCCAGAATGCATCACAAACCCTACCAATTACCTAATTGACAATCAACTTCAATAAAGGTATGAAAAAGGTACAAACACATTGAGGCAATATATTCCACATGATAAATATCCCCACATCAATAAATGTGCTTTCATAATAAACAGGTGTTAATCGACGTCTGGACATACATAATCAGGCAAGACTTTTGCTTATGTGACAGAGGACATTGGACAATAGTCACGAATACATTCACTCAATAAAATTGTATTTTTCAAATAGTCTTTCTCAAAAACGTTTGTATATTGTCCCATACAATAATCTGTACTCTTATTTTACGGTAAAAAAAAAAGATAGAAAGATAGAAAAATGTACAATTTTGGCAACCGAACTGGAGGTTCATGACCCCAACTTTGAATCCCACTGTCATAGGGTGACTTGTTGTGTCTGGTTGTGATATGAGAAGATATACATTTGAAATTATCTATGGGTGGTGGGAGGGAGAGTGGGAAAAAATCGTAACTTTATTCCCAAATACAAGTTAAATATCATACGATAACCTGGGTATGTTACAGTATGCATGGTGTGTACAGTATCTGAGAACTCAGGTATTATCAATCGACTCTGTAGTAGTAGGGCGGCAGGTAGCGTAGCAGCTAGAGCGTTGGGCCAGTAACCAAAAGGTTGCTGGTTTGAATACCCGAGCCAACAAGGTGTAAAATCTATGTGCCCTTGAGCAAGGCACTTAAGCCTAATTTGGTCCAGGGGCACTGTGCTAGTATGGCTGACCCTGTAAAACAACACATTTCCCTGCACCTATCTGGTGTATGTGACAACAAAAACATCTTTCTTTTTTACAATGGAAATCCAGGTTACAATGGAGACGCACACATAGCATCTAAAAGTCAGGTGTACTGAATCAATCCATTCATCCATTATGGAAAGTGTTGTCATGCTCTGAGAGACAGAAAGGGATTTGGTGTAAATATTTCATGCACAGCACCAGTGAGTGAAAGGTGGAACACTTGATTCCATTGCAATGAGGGAAACCCTGTCTACCCCTCAGCAAACTATTCTGTCTGAAAAGAATGTACTGAACGCTGCAGGAGGTTGATATCCCCCTTTAACCTGTAGCCCTCCTCAACTACACCTGGACCTGGACTGTAACTCATCTGCAGACTGTTTATGAATCATTAAGGGGAAAGACTTCTCCTTTGAGAAGTCACAATGCTTTAGCTTCCAAACTCCTGGTTGCAAACCAGAAGTACGATTGGGGAATTTCTCAGAAACAACTTTAGACTTTGCAGGTTGTCAATTTTTAGAAACGATCAAAGGTGTTGGACTAACAAGATTTTTCTTGGAATAGAGAGAGGAATGGAACATTGACTGAACAGTTTGACTGACACAAAACTGCTTCTGGCAAGAAAACAGTCTGTCTAAAGAGGTTCTCAAATCAAATCAAATGTTATTCTGCCTCTCAGTTAAAGTGGGCATGCTGTATGCTTCCACTGTTGGGGGTTCAAGCCCTGTATTGTAAGGGTTAAGATGAGTTAAACTCAGAGTAGACTCATTAAATATAGATGCACTGAGAGCAGAAGTGAATTCAACCAGTGAGCGCTCTATTAATAATGGCTAATAATAAAATAAAGGAGAGTTTGAATGCCATCTTTTTAAATTGATTATCACGTTGCCTACATCGCTAATAGACGTGACGTGCATCAACTTCTGCAAAGTCTCAAACTGGAGAGGACTAAAAATACAGGGCCAAATGTGTCAGGGCGGGGGTAAGAGCCATGTCAGCTCATGATTAATTAAAATTGACAAATGTAAATGATTTCCCCGCCAGGCTGTACCTTTTGCAGTAATTTGGGCACAGTGGAGCATTTTGGCATCCAAGACGCTCGGTAATTGCTTAAATCTCACGCTGATTCCCCTTCTGTGGGTTTTTGGGTATCTCCAAAATAAACAGGGGGAAAGTGAAAGAAGGAATGAATGAGAAACGGGGATGGTGCGCTAATTCCACCACCCAGAGTTCCCTAGCACAGCAGCACCCGCGATTAGAACGGGGCTTCTCTTTATTGGGCCGCTGGGAGGCCAGAGAGCGCCTGGATGGGAAACAATTAGTCTATTCATAAAGAACATGCAAAAAAAGGTTTATTTCTATTTCCAAATCGTCTGTATCATTGTCTGACAGCCGATAACTTCCCCATGTCATCATACACATCTGTAGACACGAGCACAGTGCAGCACACAGCAGGCCATTGTAGCAAATAACAACCATTTATTCCACAAATAGCCTGAGCTTGCCTTCACTGTGGTTCTTTGTCAGGTCTGCCCCTTCATCTGAAGAAATGAGAGGGTGGTGAAGGGGAGGCCTTCGATGGAATGTCTCCCACAGAGTTACATATGTTGCTGTACTTGTTATTCCTCTGTGTCTGTTCTCCCTCTCTCCTAGCATGTCAGGGCAGCAGCAATGGACGCTTCTGGCCGTCATGGCCCTCCTGGTCCTCACAGTGACAGCAGGCGAGGGGGGGAAAGCTGAGAAACAAGGTGAGAAACACCGGCAGATTGGCAGCAGTCAGACAGACAGATGATATGTGGATGGAGGGGGGTCTCCTATTACAGTACCTGCTACAAGGTATGAATGGTAATTTGATGTAAAGCTCAAATCAGGTCAGATTTGTGCATAAATACACTTTAAGCAGGGGGGCTCACTGCAGACTCACAATGACAGACGCATATCTCGGTGCTTTATATATTTGAATACTTTCACCTTTCACGGTGGTAGTGTAGCTCTAGCCTGGCCTAATTACAGCCCACATAATTATGTCCCAGACATGACTGCAGTATAAGGTTGGTGTGTGTGTGCGATCCTGCAGGGAAGAAGGAGCGTAAGTCGGACTGTGGGGAGTGGCAGTGGAGTGTGTGCGTGGCCAACGAGGGTGACTGCGGCCTGGGCACCAGGGAGGGCACACGCACTGGCACCGACTGCAAGCAAACCATCAAGACCCAGCGCTGCAAGATCCCCTGTAACTGGAAGAAGCAGTTTGGAGGTGTGTGAGTGTGGTCATGGGGAGCGGACTCACATTTATAATTCAGCACGAACATGACTTGTCTAGGGATTTTATGTCTTTTTGTTTAGGTAATATTTTTTTTATGTGTATCCATGTCCATTAAAGGGGAAAATATTCTGCTACTCAATGGAGTAGGATTTCAGTTGTGTTTCCAATTCAGTCTTCATGAATGGACATTCCCAGAGAATGATTGCCTGGTTCAGGAAATTACAGCCTGGGTGTATACAGCAGAGATGTGAGTCATCTCCAAACAGAGCATGGGCTACCTGCCACTTTCCCTACTAGCTTCCTCCTGATTCAGCTCACACCCAGGCTTGAACCCAAGATCTCTGCTTTGCTAACACACATGACTGCCCACCTGAGGAGTTTAAAGAGGACTCTGAATATAATGTCAGCGCCACCTGAAAAGCTAGCTATTCTCTGGCGCTAGTGGAGACACTTCAGGCTGAGGAGTAAGTTTCACACATGCCCATATGCTACACGTGTTCACTGCCAAGTTATAGGTACAGAGGCACACGCTTTTAGAGCACTCTGTTTTGAAGATCCCTGTAGAATTCCCAGAACAATGGTCCTGTCAACCCCTCCTCATCCAATCAATCAATCAATTTTATTTTATATAGCCCTTCGTACATCAGCTAATATCTCGAAGTGCTGTACAGACACCCAGCCTAAAACCCCAAACAGCTAGTAATGCAGGTGTAGAAGCACGGTGGCTAGGAAAAACTCCCTAGAAAGGCCAAAACCTAGGAAGAAACCTAGAGAGGAACCAGGCTATGAGGGGTGGCCAGTCCTCTTCTGGCTGTGCCGGGTGGAGATTATAACAGAACTATGCCAAGATGTTCAAAAATGTTCATAAGTGACAAGCATGGTCAAATAATAATCATGAATAATTTTCAGTTGGCTTTTCATAGCCGATCATCAAGAGTTGAAAAACAACAGGTCTGGGACAGGTGGCGGTTCCATAACCGCAGGCAGAACAGCTGAAACTGGAATAGCAGCAAGGCCAGGCGGACTGGGGACAGCAAGGAGTCACCACGGGCGGCAGTCCCGACGCATGGTCCTAGGGCCCAGGTCCTCCGAGAGAAAGAAAGAGAGAAGGAGAAAATTAGAGAGAGCCAAGATTTTCAAAATTTCCATAAATGACAAGCATGGTCAAATAATAATCAGGAATAAATCTCAGTTGGCTTTTCATAGCCGATCATTAAGAGTTGAAAACAGCAGGTCTGGGACAGGTAGGGGTTCCATAACCGCAGGCAGAACAGTTGAAACTGGAATAGCAGCAAGGCCAGGCGGACTGGGGACAGCAAGGAGTCACCACGGCCGGTAGTCCCGACGTATGGTCCTAGGGCTCAGGTCCTCCGAGAGAAAGAAAGAGAGAAGGAGAAAATTAGAGAGAGCCAAGATTTTCAAAATGTTCATAAATGACAAGCATGGTCAAATAATAATCAGGAATAAATCTCAGTTGGCTTTTCATAGCCGATCATTAAGAGTTGAAAACAGCAGGTCTGGGACAGGTAGGGGTTCCGTAACCACAGGCAGAACAGTTGAAACTGGAATAGCAGCAAGGCCAGGCGGACTGGGGACAGCAAGGTGTCATCATGCCCGGTAGTCCTGACGTATGGTCCTAGGGCTCAGGTTCACAGAGAGAAAGAGAGAACGAGAGAATTAGAGAGAGCATACTTAAATTCACACAGGACACTGGATAAGACAGGAGAAGTACTCCAGGTAACCAACCGACCCTAGCCCCCCGACACAAACTACTGCAGCATAAATACTGGAGGCTGAGACAGGAGCGGTCAGGAGACACTGTGGCCCCATCCGAAGAAACCCCCGGACAGGGCCAAATAGGAAGGATATAACCCCACCCACTTTGCCAAAGCACAGCCCCCGCACCACTAGAGGGAAATCCTCAACCACCAACTTACAATCCTGAGACAAGGCCGAGTATAGCCCACAAAGGTCTCCACCACAGCACAAACCAAGGGGGGGCGCCAACCCAGACAGGAAGATCACGTCAGTAACTCAACCCACTCAAGTGACGCACCCCTCCTAGGGACGGCATGAAAGAGCACCAGCAAGCCAGTGACTCAGCCCCTGTAACAGGGTTAGAGGCAGAGAATCCCAGTGGAGAGAGGGGAACCGGCCTGGCAGAGACAGCAAGGGCGGTTCGTTGCTCCAGAGCCTTTCCGTTCACCTTCACACTCCTGGGCCAGGCTACACTCAATCATATGACCTACTGAAGAGATAAGTCTTCAGTAAAGACTTAAAGGTTGAGACCGAGTCTGCGTCTCTCACATGGGTAGGCAGACTGTTCCATAAAAATGGAGATCTATAGGAGAAAGCCCTGCCTCCCGCTGTTTGCTTAGAAATTCTAGGGACAATTAGGAGGCCTGCGTCTTGTGACCGTAGCGTACGTATTGGTATGTACGGCAGGACCAACTCGGAAAGATAGGTAGGAGCAAGCCCATGTAACGCTTTATAGGTTAACAGTAAAACCTTGAAATCAGCCCTTGCCTTAACAGGAAGCCAGTGTAGGGAAGCTAGCACTGGAGTAATATGATCAAATTTCTTGGTTCTAGTCAGGATTCTAGCAGCCGTATTTAGCACTAACTGAAGTTTATTTAGTGCTTTATCCGGGTAGCCGGAAAGTAGAGCATTGCAGTAGTCTAACCTAGAAGTAACAAATGCATGGATTAATTTTTCTGCATCATTTTTGGACAGAAAATTTCTGATTTTTGCAATGTTACGTAGATGGAAAAAAGCTGTCCTTGAAACAGTCTTGATATGTTCGTCAAAAGAGAGATCAGGGTCAAGAGTAACGCCGAGGTCCTTCACAGTTTTATTTGAGACGACTTTACAACCATCAAGATGAATTGTCAGATTTAACAGAAGATCTCTTTGTTTCTTGGGACCTAGAACAAGCATCTCTGTTTTGTCCGAGTTTAAAAGTAGAAAGTTTTCAGCCATCCACTTCCTTATGTCTGAAACACAGGCTTCTAGCGAGGGCAATTTTGGGGCTTCACCATGTTTCATTGAAATGTACAGCTGTGTGTCATCCGCATAGCAGTGAAAGTTAACATTATGTTTTCGAATAACATCCCCAAGAGGTAAAATATATAGTGAAAACAATAGTGGTCCTAAAACGGAACCTTGAGGAACACCGAAATGTACAGTTGATTTGTCAGAGGACAGACCATTCACAGAGACAAACTGATATCTTTCCGACAGGTAAGATCTAAACCAGGCCAGAACTTGTCCGTGTAGACCAATTTGGGTTTCCAGTCTCTCCAAAAGAATGTGGTGATCGATGGTGTCAAAGGCAGCACTAAGGTCTAGTAGCACGAGGACAGATGCAGAGCCTCGGTCTGACGCCATTAAAAGGTCATTTACCACCTTCACAAGTGCAGTCTCAGTGCTATGATGGGGTCTAAAACCAGACTGAAGCATTTCGTATACATTATTTGTCTTCAGAAAGGCAGTGAGTTGCTGCGCAACAGCTTTTTCTAAAATCTTTGAGAGGAATGGAAGATTCGATATAGGCCGATAGTTTTTTATATTTTCCGGGTCAAGGTTTGGCTTTTTCAAGAGAGGCTTTATCACTGCCACTTTTAGTGAGTTTGGTACACATCCGGTGGATAGAGAGCTGTTTATTATGTTCAACATAGGAGGGCCAAGCACAGGAAGCAGCTCCTTCAGCAGTTTAGTAGGAATAGGATCCAGTATGCAGCTTGAAGGTTTAGAGGCCATGATTATTTTCATCATTGTGTCAAGAGATATAGTACTAAAACACTTAAGTGTCTCTCCCGATCCCAGGCCCTCGCAGAGCTGTGCAGATCCAGGACAGCTAAGCCCTGGAGGAATACGCAGATTCAAAGAGGAGTCCGTAATTTGCTTTCTAATGGTCATGATCTTTTCCTCAAAGAAGTTCATGAATTTATTACTGCTGAAGTGAAAGCCATCCTCTCTTGGGGAATGCTGCTTTTTAGTTAGTTTCGCAACAGTATCAAAAAGAAATTTTGGATTGTTCTTATTTTCCTCGATTAAGTTGGAAAAGTAGGATGAGCGAGCAGCAGTGAGGGCTCTTCGGTACTGCACGGTACTGTCTTTCCAAGCTAGTCGGAAGACTTCCAGTTTGGTGTGGCGCCATTTCCGTTCCAATTTCCTGGAAGCTTGCTTCAAAGCTCGGGTATTTTCTGTATACCAGGGAGCTAGTTTCTTATGACAAATGTTTTTCGTTTTTAGGGGTGCAACTGCATCTAGGGTATTGCGCAAGGTTAAATTGAGTTCCTCAGTTAGGTGGTTAACTGATTTTTGTCCTCTGACGTCCTTGGGTAGGCAGAAGGAGTCTGGAAGGGCATCAAGGAATTTTTGTGTTGTCTGAGAATTTATAGCACGACTTTTGATGCTCCTTGGTTGGGGTCTGAGCAGATTATTTGTTGCGATTGCAAACGTAATAAAATGGTGGTCCGATAGTCCAGGATTATGTGGAAAAACATTAAGATTTACAACATTTATTCCATGGGACAAAACTAGGTCCAGAGTATGACTGTGGCAGTGAGTAGGTCCAGAGACATGTTGGACAAAACCCACTGAGTCGATAATGGCTCCGAAAGACTTTTGGAGTGGGTCTGTGGACTTCTCCATGTGAATATTAAAATCACCAAAAATTAGAATATGATCTGCTATGACTACAAGGTCTGATAGGAATTCAGGAAACTCAGAGAGGAACGCTGTATATGGCCCAGGAGGCCTGTAAACAGTAGCTATAAAAAGTGATTGAGTAGGCTGCATAGATTTCATGACTAGAAGCTCAAAAGACGAAAACGCCATTTTTTTTTTGTAAATTGAAATTTGCTATCGTAAATGTTAGCAACACCTCCGCCTTTGCGGGATGCACGGGGGATATGGTCACTAGTGTAACCAGGAGGTGAGGCCTCATTTAACACAGTAAATTCATCAGGCTTAAGCCATGTTTCAGTCAGGCCAATCACATCAAGATTATGATCAGTGATTAGTTCATTGACTATGACTGCCTTTGAAGTGAGGGATCTAACATTAAGTAACCCTATTTTGAGATGTGAGGTATCACGATCTCTTTCAATGATGGCAGGAATGGAGGAGGTCTTTATCCTAATAAGATTGCTAAGGCGAACACCGCCATGTTTAGTTTTGCCCAACCTAGGTCGAGGCACAGACACAGTCTCAATGGGTATGGCTGAGCTGACTACACTGACTGTGCTATTGGCAGACTCCACTAAGCTGGCAGGTTGGCTAACAGCCTGCTGCCTGGCCTGCACCCTATTTCATTGTGGGGCTAGAGGAGTTAGAGCCCTGTCTATGTTGGTAGATAAGATGAGAGCACCCCTCCAGCTAGGATGGAGTCCGTCACTCCTCAGCAGGTCAGGCTTGGTCCTGTTTGTGGGTGAGTCCCAGAAAGAGGGCCAATTATCTACAAATTCTATCTTTTGGGAGGGGCAGAAAACAGTTTTCAACCAGCGATTGAGTGCTGAGACTCTGCTGTAGAGCTAGTCACTCCCCCTAACTGGGAGGGGGCCAGAGACAATTACTCGATGCCGACACATCTTTCTAGCTGATTTACACGCTGAAGCTATGTTGCACTTGGTGACCTCTGACTGTTTCATCCTAACATCGTTGGTGCCGACGTGGATAACAATATCTCTATACTCTCTACACTCGCCAGATTTAGCTTTAGCCAGCACCATCTTTAGATTAGCCTTAACGTCGGTAGCCCTGCCCCCTGGTAAACAGTGTATGATCGCTGGGTGATTCGCTTTAAGTCTAATACTGCGGGTAATGGAGTCGCCAATGACTAGGGTTTTCAATTTGTCAGAGCTAATGGTGGGAGCCTTCGGCGTCTCAGACCCCGTAACGGGAGGAGTAGAGACAAGAGAAGACTCAGACTCAGACTCCGACTCGCTACATAATGGGGAGAACCGGTTGAAAGTTTCTGTCGGCTGAATGAGCGACACCGGTTGAGCATTCCAACAGCATTTCCCTCCAGAAGCCATGAGAAAGTTGTCCGGCTGCGGGGACTGTGCGGGGGGATTTATACTAACGTTACTATCTGTACTTACTGGTGGCACAGACGCTGTTTCTTCCTTTCCTACACTGAAATTACCCTTGCCTAACGATTGCGTCTGAAGCTGGGCTTGTAGCACAGCTATTCTCGCCGTAAGGCGATCGTTCTCCTGTATATTATGAGTACAGCGACTGCAATTAGAAGACATCATGTTAATGTTACTACTTAGCTTCGGCTGTTGAAGGTGTTGACGAACCATGTCCAGATAAAGCGTCCGGAGTGAAAAAGTTGAATGAGGGAAAAAAGTTGCGATGGAAAAAAAACTAAAAATATAAACGGTAATTAAAAACAAAAACAAAACAAAAAAACGTAAAGTTGTCAGCTAGCAAAGTAAAGTTGGCAGCAAAACGCACAGCAACAAAACGCACAGCAACACGTCTGCAGATTCAACAGGAAGTGACGCAATGGATTGTGAGATTTAACAGAATTTAGATTTAACTCATCCCCCCCTCCACTCCCCTCAGCCGAGTGCCCTGGGATTTCAGAGCCAGGTGACAGTGGCCCAAGCTTTTATCTGAGAGGAGTAGGGAAACGAGTGTCACAGCCAAGAGGGAGCTACGCCAGAGTCCAACAAAAGGAAGGGAGAGAGGGATGGAGGGATGATAAACACAAACACACACACATGAATGCGGACACACATTCTTACACACAAGAACGGGGCATGGCTATCCTTTCCTGGAACAGCCCTGCATCCTTGGGGGAGGAGTTTAAAGAGGACTCTGAATATAATGTAAAATAAGATCCTTAATGAAATCCAGTCTGTAGACTGCTTAAATGTTTTCTTTCCATAAAGAGAATAAAATATAAAGTGAAAGAGTGGAGGCCCTTTTTGAAAGGCAGAGAACGCCAGACAGTCTGTGTATGGGAAAGACAGATGGAATCTTCAGAGTGGAGAAACTGGGCAAAATGGAGCCTAAAGGAGACAATCCGGTCTTGGCAGGGAAAGCCATACACTAGATAATAACACGGTGCACCAGTTGGTGGTTGATAAAGAAAGTCCTGGGGCTGAGAATAGTTGGAATGTAAATCTTTTTGCAAATATTACAGGTTCTGGTGTTTTTGAGTAGAAGATCAGATTATTTAACGGATAAAACTAAAATAAATCAGACATTTTATGAAAAAAATCCCCTTTCCAGTAAAAGAAAGGATGTTCCACAACAGTTCTTTATTGCTGATTCTAGGCCGATAAATGTAATTACATTTAATTTTCTACTTGATCAGTTGTATTCAACCTATGGGATGTCTTCTGGGTGCTACAATCACCATACAACATAGTAAATATCAATCTGGGACAGTCAAATTAGTATGATATGGTATGTATTCATTTGTGGATGTCCATCATCCATTTTGTATGATATGTTACAAATTACAATTCTTATGATATGTTACCAATTGAAATTCATATAATATATTACAAATCTGCAATACGTATAATATGTTACGAATTCCAATTTGTTGTGAATGTTAGCTAGGTGGCTAAATGGCTAACACTAACATTAGCTAGGTGGCTAACGTTAGCGAGGTTAGGGTTTAGGGTTAGGGTTAAGGATAGGGTTAGGTGAAAGGGTTACGGTCAGGGTTAGGGGAAGAATTTTCTAACTTGAAGTAGTTGTAAAGTAGATACAAAGTAGTAAGTAGTTGCAAAGCTGCTAATTAGCTAAAATTGTCTATGATGAGATTTGAACCTGCAACCTTTGGGATTTTAGATGTTTGCGTTATACGCATACCCATCCACCCCGACCAACCATCCACCATTCGTTTTTGCCTTAATTAATCTTCTGTCTTATGTAACAATACCAAACATATGCTATGTTACGGTTAGTCTATGAGACCAGCCTGCTAAAGGGGAGCGTGCGTTACCACTAATGGCCGACAAAAGCTTTGTGTTTTTGTATCTTAACCTACACTGCCGTATACTACTTCCTTCACAGAACAGCGCAAACTGGCTCTATCTAGAATAGAAAGAGGAGTGGGAGGCCCCGGTGCACAACTGAGCAAGAGGACAAGTACATTAGAGTGTCTAGTTTGAGAAACAGACGCCTCACAAGTCCTCAACTGGCAGCTTCATTAAATAGTACCTGCAAAACACCAGTCTCAACGTTAACAGTGAAGAGGTGACTTCGGGAAGTAGTAAACAGCGTTGTACGAGATCTTCAGTTTCTTGGCAGTTTCTCGCATGGAATAGCCTTCATTTCTCAGAACAAGAATAGACTGATGAGTTTCAGAAGAAAGTTCTTTGTTTCTGGCCATTTTGAGCCTGTAATCGAACCCACAAATGCTGATGCTCCAGATACTCAACTAGTCTAAAGAAAGCCAGTTTTATTGCTTCTTTAATCAGAACAAGAGTTTTCAGCTGTGCTAACATAATTGCAAAAGGGTTTTCTAATGATCAATTAGCCTTTTAAAATGATAAACTTGGATTAGCTAACACAACGTGCCATTGGAACACAGAAGTGATGGTTGTTGATAATGGGCCTCTGTACGCAAATGTTGATATTCCATAAAAAATCTGCTGTTTCCAGCGACAATAGTCATTTACAACATTAACAATGTCTACGCTGTATTTCTGATCAATTTGATGTTATTTTAATGGACAAAAAATCCTGTAAAATGTGTTTTGTATTGAACATGTATCTCTGTTGTAACCATGTCTCTGTAGGTGAATGCAAGTATGACTTCCAGGCCTGGGGAGAGTGTGACTTGGTGACGGGAAAGAAGAACCGGACTGGGGTGCTGAAACGCGCTCTCATGGATGCCACCTGTCCTAACACAGTGAGCGCCACCAAGCCCTGCGGCAAGATCCCCAAGACCAAGCTGCAAGGTAGGCTGAGGGGGAGTGTCGGAGAGCATATCAGCAAAGCCATAGATTTACATATATGTCTTTACCAGTAGTGTATATCCTGAGGGATTTGATTGGTAAGCTAAACCACTGCAAAGGGAACACATGTTTAGTGAATGTTTAACTTACAATACCAGGATTTTAAATTTATTTTATTTTATCTTTATTTAACTAGGCAAGTCAGTTAAGAACAAATTCTTATTTTCAATGACGGCCTAGGAACAGTGGGTTACCTGCCTTATTCAGGGGCAGAACGACAGATTTGTACCTTGTCAGCTCGGGGATTCGATCTTGCAACCTTTCGGTTACTAGTCCAAAGCTCTACCCAACCACTAGGCTATGCTGCCGCCCCAAATAGTGTAGGTACCAGTCAATATATTACTAGTCTAAAAATGTATACAGTACCAGTCAAAAGTTTGGACACACCTACTCCTTCAATGGTTTTTCTTTATTTTTTAAATATTTTCTACATTGTACAGTAATAGTGAAGACATCAGCACTATGAAATAACACATATGGAATCATGTAGTACCCATAAAAAGTGTTAAACAAATGAAAATAGCCTTTGCCTTGATGACAGCTTTGCACACTCTTGGCATTCTCTCAACCAGCTTCACTTGGAATGCTTTTCCAACAGTCTTGAAGCAGTTCCCACATATGCTGAGCACTTGTTGGCTTCTTTTCCTTCACTCTGCGGTCCAACTCATCCCAAACCATCTCAATTGGGTTGAGGTCGGGTGATTGTGGAGGCCAGGTCATCTGATGTAGCACTCCATCACTCTCCTTCTTGGTCAAATAGCCTTTACACAGCCTGGAGGTGTTATTTTACAATGATGGCCTACCGCGGCCAAACCCTCCCCTAACCTGTATAACGCTGAGCGCTGCTCTATGGGTCTCCCGATCACGGCCGGATGTGATACAGCCCGGGATCAAACCAGGGTATGTAGTGACGCCTCTAGCACTGAGATGCAGTGCCTTAGACTCTGTGCCACTCGGGAGCCCCTATCCTTTCCTGTGGCGGCCCTCATGAGAGCCAGTTTTATCATAGCGCTTGATGGTTTTTGCGACTACACTTGAAGAAACTTTCAAAGTTCTTGAAATGTTCCTTATTGACTGACCTTGAAGTAATGATGGACTGTCGTTTCTCTTTGCTTATTTGAGCTGTTCTTGCCATAATATGGACTTGGTCTTTTACCAAACAGTGCTATCTTCTGTATACCACCCCTACCTTGTCACAACCCAATAGATTGGCTATAATTCATTAAGAAGGAAAGAAATTCAGCATATTAACTTTTAACAAGGCACACCTGTTAATTGAAATGCATTCCAGGTGACTACCTCATGAAGCTGGTTGAGAGAATGCAAAGCTGTCATCAAGGCAAAGGGTGGCTACTTTGAAGAATCTCAAATATAAAATATATTTTGATTTATTCAACACTTTTTTGGTTACTACATGATTCCATATGTGTTATTTCATCGTTTTGATGTCTTCGCTATTATTCTACAATGTTCAAAATAAAGAAAAACCCTTGAATGAGTAGGCGTGTCCAAACTTTTGACTGGTACTGTACATGGTTGGTAGAGGACAAAACACAAAGTTAAAGGATCCATTTTAAACACAATAGTCAATACATTGGAGAGTGAATCTCCATAAATGTGCGGAAGCGTTGGAAGATGATATTACTTTTGGTTAATTAAACCGTCAGAAAAGGACAATTTTCACCTGCTCCCTTTATGCTTCATATTTAAAGCACGTTGCCACTTTCAGTCCACTTTTTTCATCCTTTAACCTTGCTAACGTATATTTATTAGCATATTATTTGGCAGTACTTTCACAGCTCACACCGATGACATCCTGCTGAAGATGATTAATTCTGCGATAGTGCTAGACTTGTCAGAGATTCATGTTTAATCCAGCCCCGCTATGGTGGAATTAGCCCCTTCACTGAGCCTAAAAAGTTCAGTCGGAGTGAGTCTTCAACTAGGGTGAACTAAGGTAAATACAAGTATTGAGCAGTACACGTATGAAAATGTAATGCTGCGTTCCCTCAGTAACTGCCAGTAGACATCTAGACTCATCCATTTAAAGAAGACAATATGAGACGTCAAGAAACATCGATTTTTCTCTTTCAATTATGTAAAGCAGTGAGACTGAGATGGTCACCGAACATGACATAGAGGATTGCAGATTGTGGTTTTAGTTGGCAATTCCCCCAACAGACATTATAGATTTCTAATGTATTTAGTCTTGGTTCACTTCACCCGTCTGATACAATGAACTAGATGAGTATCTTAATAGAATGAAATTGCATATTCAATATTTAGGTGAGTCACAGTTAGCCCTGTTTGTCTAACTACTTCATTCAATGCGCTGATGAACATTGGCATTCATCATTCCTCAAACCGTGTTTAACATAAGACATTTTTCGCCATTCAGTTTGTTATAAGATGTATACCTCATGTCCAAACTTTACAAAATGTTCCTAAAGTAAATCAGATGAATGCTTTAGTTCAATGCTCCATCATTAACACAGTGACAGAATGTTACCAACATATAGAGGCCAACACAGAGATTTTCATCTATTTTCCCCACATAAAGGCTTTATTAACAACGCCCACTTGTCCGTTATTTAGCTGATGACTCCCACTGTTAAAACCAATCAAGTGAGAGCAGAAGTTGTTTAAAATCTAATGAATGCTGCATGATGTTGCCAGTAAAGGACTCATGAGGCTAGTGTGTACATTGTGTCCAATCTGACTGCGTTTTGACAAGTAGGCTACTGTGGTGATATGTTGAGAGTGTGAAACTGGATACAGGGTAGATTTGGCAGCAGCCCTGACAGTAATCTGCTGTATGAGAGGGTGTGCCAGAACAGAACAGACTCTCCAGGAGCAACTGGACCAGAGCATTGTGTGTCAGGCAGGCGGCTAACAGTTAAGACTGCTCGAGGACAGATAAAAACACGCACTCCTGTCAATCTGATTGGGATTTTGGGTTCAATTCAAGTTTCCCTCGCATCCTAATAACCTGGGAGTTCGGGAAATCAAAAGGGTAAAAAGCTGGTAAGACAAATCTCACTGTGACGGAAAAAAACATGTCAGATTGACAGTGGAGTGGAACCCCTGGCTTGGGTAGTGGTTCTCGAAAAAACGACAATATCTTTAACATAAGCCGAGCAAAGCCTATTTAGGATGTCACGTGTAAGGAATCTGATCCAAATTAAAATCATATTTGTGTTGGTGTATTTCTTCGGTGCACATGTATTTCAGTGACAGAAATAGCAAGGTGACATACAGAAATAACATTATTTCTGCAGTGATTAGCATTTAATGGTAATCTCTATACAGTATGTGCGCGCGCGTGTGTGTTTGTGTGTGCGTGCGTGCAAGCACATGTACATGATTGTATAGCACTGTACCTGTATGAATTATCATATACTCCCAAATGAATCCTGTGTGATGGAGGCCAGTCCTGTTTTAAGTTGGGCCTACTGCCCTGGGGAGGGTGAGAACCACAGTATGAAAGGAGGAGTGGGGGATGACGGTGGAGAAGAAGAATGGAGAGAGTTGAAAAGAAAGACCTGCTATCTGAGAGTATGATTACCCATGTCTGCCATTTGACAGATAAGCCCTGGTAAGCTAAGGGGTTACTGGGAAACAGAGAGGCTGACGATGTTTGTGTGTGCGTGTGCGTGTGTGTGTATGCGCTTGCCGCTGTGTGTTTGTGTTGGAAGGGGATTCCAGGCCAGGCAGAGTCACAGAGGAGGGATCAGAGGACTTGTAATGAACTCCGGCTACAGAGCGAGGGACTATCTCACTTCCGTCTGGGGCCACCATATCCGCCCAGTCATATTTACAATTCTAAACAGCCACCTTGTCTGCTGCTGCCAGGAGCAATGGAGAAAACATCTGTCAGGCCCATAGTCTTGAGGAGACAATGCTGCGAGGCAGCGAGGGAGCGATCTGAGATTCAGTGTCAGCTTCTCCCTTGTCTAACCTCAGGTAGAGATGGGCCCCACGGAATGAAACGGAAAGGCCGGAAAACAGAGAGTGACCGAAATGAAGCAGAAATGAAACGTTATGAATACCTGTAGAATTCTCCTATTCTCCTCCCTCCATACTCAGAAGAATGAGCAGGGGAGCCACAGTGGGTAGCGGAGAATGTCAGAGATGATTTTCGGGGAAACAAAAGGCTTTATAGAGATCAAAACCCTGTGGCTGCCGTCGAGGAGTTCTTTTGGAGCCGGCGATGGTTTATCATTCCCTTGAGAAGGGCTGTGTCGTTGTGTCTCTGTGTACGAGATAGCCCATTCAGACACCGAATTCAGTTTTATTGCACTCAGCCTGTTTCACGGCATCCCGGTTCAAAACATATTCTCTCAGAGCCGCTCTGATTATTATGAGTCTGTGTCAAAAGTGCGGTGGCAGAAATGAGAGCGGAGAGAGTACACAGTAATGTGCCTATGCAGCAGAAAGCACTCCGGCATGGTGAGAGCTCCAATCTCACAGACAGAGCTCACAGAGGGAATATGATTCTCTCTGTCTCCCTAGGGAGCCATATGTGCTGACAAAGGCAAAGGCAAAAACACAGTTAAACAAATTAAAACTGGCCAAACAAATGGAGCGAGGAGCAATTTTCTGTGTTTTGTATGAACACCCCCAATCTCCAAACTCACAGAACTCTCTTGGCTTGTCCACAATATGATTGCAATACATGTGCTTATGAGAAATGTATAGATTAGATAGCAGGTCCCTGGGGCATTGATGTCAGCATTATATTTTAGGAGGATTCGAGTGACAAACATTATGCATTTTGGTAGCACAGGCAACATCTGGTAGGCTATCACCAATCAGTTAGACACTTGCGATTCATGAGTCATCTCTAGGTCTGTACATTGGCCTGAGGCATATCGACTCTTACAACGAGTTCATTTATACCCACTTATTAATGATTTGGCAATTCTATACGAGCAAGGAATCATTACTTCTGTATTTACCGATGGATTGCATTGTTTGTTTATCAGGGATAAAAGATTAGCATCGGGATGATTTACAATACTTTATATGCTGATTATCATCACATTCTTCACGTTAATGCTCCACTGCTGATCGGATGTTTCACATAGATTATTAAAGGGCATGTGAAGGATAAGCAAATGATTCCTCAATGTTTACATGAATATATTGGCTAATGCTGCATTGATGGTGAATAGATCGATTCATGTGCTGTAAATTTAAATCCAGTTTGAATCGTTCTAATATGTTGAAGTGGAGCAGCAACATACAGTAAGTAGTATTGATGGAGTGTTTAAATGTTTTATGTTGAGGGCGTTTTTCTCAGATTAGCTGGAGAGGGTGACAAGGCTTTCATCAACAAACTGACGTGGGAGGACCTTAAATTAGTGGCAGGTGGGAACTTGCTTTAGATCAGGTACAAAACAATCAGGTGTTGATTACCAGTTGACATCCTCGTCTGTTACCGCCCACCAACAACATCCCACCCTGTAATCTACAATGATAGGAGCTCCTGGGGGAAACAGACTTTAGATGAGTCCTGCCTTTTCCTTGTTGTTTACTTTCCCCCTCACGCTCTTCTAAACACAGACAGACATGCAGACATGCAGACATGCAAACAGGCAGACAGGCAAGCAGACAGGAAGATAGATAGATAGATAGATAGATAGATAGATAGATAGATGATAGATAGATAGATAGATAGATAGATAGATAGATAGATAGATAGATAGATAGACAGACAGACAGACAGACAGACTAGCAGACAGACACACAGACAGATAGACAGGCAGATAGATTAAACAGACAGATAGACAGACAGTCAGACAAGCAGACAGATAGACAGACAGACAAGCAGACAGACAGGAAGGCAGATAGACAAGCAGACATGCAGACAGATCGACAGATAGACAGATGGATAGATAGATAGATATATAGCAGAATATATGTATGGAGGGTGGGTTATGTTGCTCCTGTTCATCAGACCAGAGACGGGGTATGGACTGTGGTTCCTGTCATGGCTGTCAGGTACTAAAGCCACTCTTGTGGGACGATGATAAAGCACTTTTCATGTTTGTCCACATGCACAGTAAACCTGCAATCCTCAGGCCAGCGGTAGGATTAACAACACACCCAGTGAGTGTTGAATGAGTGAGTGAGACAGGAGCTTGAAGTGAAGTGCCAGTTAAGGCCCAAATAAAAATATCAGAAGATATTCCCTGTTTGAAGACCAATGACAAGTTCCACTAAAACCCAAATGGTTGATGATATCTGAAAAACTGGCAAATTCACTTTTCATGGAAGACTGTCTGAAAGGCAGGTTATGGTCTTCAAAAACCTTCTGACTGCAGGGTAAGTGACAGTATGGATGTAGATTCTAACCTGATGCCCACCTGTTCTTGCAGATGCCAAGAAGCCGAAGCGGGATGGGAAGAAGAGGGAGCGCACTCCGATGGACTAGTGGTGCATCATGGGAATCAGGGAGTGGAAGTTGATGCTTATACTGCCCTATCTCAACATGGTTCCTATTTGTTTGTCCTGTAGGTTTATAGGGGCCTGTAGCAGCTACACAACAAAGAGTTGGATAGTAGTGATAAAATGTATTTCTTTCCAAATTTCTCATAGGAAAATCTTGTAGGGGATTTAATACTCTGCGTGAATAATACAAATTAAGCATTTCTTACTAAAATGCTTACCTTATAACATTTTTCAGGGTCATTTTTGGAAAATCTAAATAAATTGGATTTTTGTTCATATTACATAACATCCTTTTTGTTCGAGGTGACAACTATTCTCACTCAAACAATTTTTTTTTTCTTGCATGTCTTGATTTAAAGCAGCTTAAAGTTAAAACCTCATGCCTTTACTGGGGTTTTAAAGGTTATTTTGCTGGTACCCTCAACAGCAAAATTGCTAACAACTTTTCTAACAGTTTTTGAGGGCATACATTAATAAGAAACATAAGTACTCATTGATGTAAAGGAAATTCCTTTTCTAATGTTATCTACAGTGAAAGATGTAAACTATTGTCAGATGACTGTATAAATTAGCTACTGTCCTGTACAGTTGTTAGTGTGTAAGAGCTTGTGTCCAGTATTAGTTCTGGTCCTTCTGCTATTATACCTCACTTTGTAGTTCCCCCGCTCTCCAGTTGAACTCTGAGTAAAACTGTTATTGTAGTTTACAACTGGAGTTGACCTGTCCTAATTATCGATTACATAAAAAAAAATAAAGTTTGAAATGATGTCCAAATATGTGTGATGTTTACTCATCCTGATTGAAGTAATTACATGTTCATATGAAATTATGGAGGCTTAATATGAAAGCTAAATAAAAACCTAATGTGTGCAATTTCCAATTCCGACCACACAAGTGATACATTTCTCCACACCACTATCATTTCAATAATCTGGATACAAAATACCATGAAACGTTTTTCATACATTTTATTTGAATTGATTTAAAAAATGAATATGCCACCATAAATCCACGGAATATGGTTAATATTTTACAGCTTCATAAGTGAGTGAGTGGCCAGTGATATTAACACTCAGCTTCATTGTCCAGAACTATTAAACAATCAACTAATGGAGCAAAGGAAATCATTAACATTATTACTGTACATTAGGGGTGAGGGAGTATCATATTAGGACAAGGGAGGGTGAGAAGGGAAGAGAACATTCAGATAGCTATTAAACATGTGTAGACTTATGTACATTTCAACTGTACCTCATCCAAATGACATATAATGTATACTATAGAGATATATACAATTAAAATAATACGTTTTAAACAGACAATATATCGACCGTATTAGGAGCCATGAGCCACAGTGGATGAGAGCACAATGATTCGATTTACATACTGACGCAACTGAAAAATGAACACCCTGTACACTCGTAAGAAAAAAAAGGAGCTATCTAGAACCTTAAAGGGTTCTTCGGCTGTCCCCATAGGATAACCCTTTTAAGAACTCTTTTTGGTTCCAAGTAGAACCCTTTTGGTTCCAAGATAGAGCCCTTTTGGGTTTCATGTAGGACCCTTTCCACAGAGGGTTCTATGTGGAACCAAAAAGGGTTCTCCCTGGAACCAAAAAGGGTTCTCCTATGGGGACAGCTGACACCCTTTTGGAAGAGTGTACACTGCTGTATATACATTTTCCACAATATAAGTTTTCATCATTTGTATTCTGTTTGTCCATTTGAAGAGATATTTAAATGAAGTCACACCTACAATGGTTCAAAATGGTTCATTCCCTCAAGACAAGACTTTGAATATGTTTCAATAACAATTCCCCCAGATATCTGGAAGAAGTCCAGATGTTTCCAATACTACACTGCATGTTGTAGCAGCTGGTCTCACAGTTTCTCCCTACGGTCAGTCTGTGTCCCTTTTCGCTCATCACTCATTTACAAGTTGAGACAAAATGGATGCCAAACACACATCCCTCTTGGCTGATCATCAGCACTTCATTGTTTGTCAGTAATAGGGTTTTTTCTCTACAGATTCAGCAGGTTACCACTTGATTCTCGTCTTCGACTGATCGTCAGTCTCACAAAGCCCAAACATGGGACAGAGTAAAAAGAAAAGTTAACTGGGACAGTTGAGTGTACTTTAGTTCAGTTTGAAATGTCACACGGCAGTGGTCCGTTCTCTCAGAATTGCATTTGTTTTCTCATTCACTTAACGATGATTCTTTCTTTCCCACCATAATATTGTCACTCCAATAAACACATGTTCAGTCTGGATGCAGTACTCATCTAACACATACTGATACACTGTTCAATTCTAGATTTTGTACAACAATATAATAGATATAGCTTTATAAAACGTGATATAAAATGTACAGTATGATGATCATATTGTGTTTACATGTGTTTAGGCAAAAATAAATGTTTGTCTTGTATCTTTATCTTTCAGAGTGTGTCTTTGGAAGCCACTTGCTTTTGAGACACTTTCAAACAGGGAATGTGAGGTGAGGACAGAAACAACATTGTTTGTTGAATCCTTTAGTGTTTCTTGCCCCCCTGAATGCAATGTGTGGCTTGTGTTTCTATGGGGTTGTCTTTATTTACAGATGCCACTTGGTGCTTTGACATGCTGAGGGTCTCTTATAGAGCAAAGCAAAGCACGCACGCACGCACGCACGCACGCACGCACGCACGCACGCACGCACGCACACACGCACACACGCACACACACACACACACACACACACACACACACACACACACACACACACACACAATTGTACACAGACAGACAGACAGACAGACAGACAGACAGACAGACAGACAGACAGACAGACAGACAGACAGACAGACAGACAGACAGACAGACAGACAGACAGACAGACAGACAGACAGACAGACAGACAGACAGACAGACAGACAGACAGACAGACAGACAGACAGACAGACAGACACAGAGGCATCATGCCCATAGGGGGCATAGAGACACGTGCCCCCCTCAGATTTGTCCTGTTTAATTAATATATGTGTGTGTGTGTGTGTGTGTTGTTGTCGTTGTTTTCTCTGTACTACTACCCACCATACTACTAGCCACCTTGCAATTTTATAAAGTTGGTTTTAGCTAGCCCAGATAGGTTCCCAATCTCCCGACCACATAAATAGCTACCATGAAGCCATTTCAGGCTATCAAGTTAGAGTAGCTAGCTTGTCTAACTATCTTAGCTGGCATGCCTGCTGGCAAGGTTGGCAGACTTTAGAAAAGCAAGCAATTACTAAATGTACTGAATAAGACTCACATTCCTTTCAATCTTTTACCGAGATTTTAGCAGAGATGCAGAGAAGCATATTTAGTTTGTTTAAAAAAAGAACCACCAGTCAGGAGGATGCAGACAGCTCACGAGGTATAGACACATTTTGTTTTGACATATAATTAAGCATAATGATTATGTCTCTAGATTGCAGAAAAAAGCTATTTCAGGTGTTTGAAAAATGCCAAATTAGCCCCCCTCAGGACCACCCCCCAGCCATCTTCACATACATTTTTGGGGTGCATGACATCCTTGCACACACACACACACACACACACACACACACACACACACACACACACACACACACACACACACACACACACACACACACACACACACACACACACACACACACACACACACACACACACACACACACACACACACACACACACACACACACACACACACACACACACACACACACACACACACACACGTGTTAAAGTACCCTCCAAACCTCCAGGGATGAATTAGATACGTTTTCCCCCTTTTACAAAACCTATGCCTTCCACGACCACAAGGAAGAAGGAGAAAATAAACATTTTAGGCTTTAGATGATCTTGTGCTTTTCTACATCTATGACTGTCACCTTAAATTGCACCACCATCTAACAAAGATTTCATCAACTGAAAATATAAAACATCCATTTAAATATCAATGAGCAATTATAAGAATGGGTAATAAGTAATAAGGCACTTCAAATTGCTCAGTATACAATGTGGCGATATATTTGTCGGTTCAGATACACTTCACATACCACATCGCCTTGGAAACACGGCTATAAGTGGCAGAAGCAGCCCAACTATCTCAACTGGAAACAGAGACTCAGGATGCTCCCATCTCAATGGGTACTAACCCTCTGCTCAAGAACAGACCAAACAACACAGTAACAATCTAAATAAATACTCTTTCACACATTTGTCAAGTACACTATCAAAACATCACAATTCTAACTAACTAACTACTAAACCAAAAAATCCCCCAACATTTAATCAATCACAATCAAACATTTAGGGAAAAATACATCTCCCTAAAAAGGTTTAGCCCTTTGAAACAAGCCGTGTGAAGAGGAGCCCAGCTAGCTCAGACGGCACATGATGATCTGTTGACGCCATGGAGACAATGTTTATGTGATGAAAGGGAAATAAAACAGTGGAATGAGGCTCTTTGTACGTTGACAAGTGAATCCACTCAATGAGAAATACACCCCCCCACATGGACAGAGAGCTATGTCCTGTTGTTACAGTATGGTAATAAAAAGTCTAGCCAAAATCCATCTGAGAGTTACTGTACTCCATCACTTTGTTTCCATCATTCTCTAGACTATACAGTAACGTGTGATTCCTGAAGGACGGGTTATTTATTTTATGGAAACCTTCGGCTGACCCTGTCTGAAATGTCTGACAGTATCCAAACATGGAACCTAAGATGTGAGAGCCTGTTGTGTATCCTGTGGACGACAGGCCGCCTCTCTGCAACTGTGACTACAAATGCGGGCTTATCGGACCGTACAAAGTGGACAGCGCAGGATTTCTTTTGTCCTGTTAGTCAAACAATATGCTGTTGACAGGTGAGGAGTGCTAAAGGGGTGTGAGCTTTCCACTTTGTCTGAAAGCAGCTGAAAGAGCATTCCGCGGAGACTCAGTGAGTGACAGCCATCTTGTCTGGGGGCGGTGAACCCTGTCCCTCCATTGGTGATAAATGGCTGTCACTTTCCATCAAACACCCAGATAACTGTTCTCAAAAAAGACCCAGACCACCAGTTGTGTTGGAGAGCACTTACTTTCCTGCTGGTATCACTCAAACAACAGCTTAGCCTGAGCTGAATCAGCCGTTCCGTTCTGGGAAGCCAGGAGGCTCTTAGCAACACCAACCACTGAGACGTGTGACAGATGACACCCAGACATGGGTCCACTTATCAACCTGACGGATGGCTGGATTGTGAACTTGGATGGATGCCTCGCGCACACTGCTGGGCTCGGGCAGTCGAACAGATTGACTGAATTATACGTGCCAGGCTTCCAGAGGACAACCTGCATTTAAATAAGGAAGACTGCAAGGATTCAGATTTATCCTCTTCCACTTCCTTTGCCATCACTATTTCCATTAAAAGCAGAACTTATTAATAATTACTCATGACCTAAATTTTGTGTTATTTTGACGCCTCTAGTGAATTTGCAGTAGGTTGCGTTGTCTTTTATCTTTATAATATTGGGGGCGATGTTAGTCATAACAATGTCATTAAGGGGGAGGAGACACTGGGGGACAATGTCAGAGAGAGAGAGCGAGAGAGAGAGAGAGCGAGAGAGAGAGAGAGAGAGAGAGAGAGAGAGAGAGAGAGAGAGAGAGAGAGAGAGAGAGAGAGAGAGAGAGAGAGAGAGAGAGAGAGAGAGAGAGAGAGAGAGAGAGAGAGAGAGAGAGAGAGAGAGAGAGAGAGAGAGAGAGAGAGAGGGAGAGGGAGAGGGAGAGATAGATAGTAAATGTAAATATGTTGTTCCTTATGTTTCACAGGCCTTTAAACAATGCCTGATATAGGGGACGTCACAGTCACACATAACGGGATCAGGAGCAAGTGGGACACTAAGTGGGACGGGAGGGGAGGGGCTGTGTAAACCGAGCGCGTAACGGCCAATCTTTAATCTCCAGTAGGTGTTCCACATCATTTTATAATCTGATCAGGCTCATGGTGAGTTTCCATTAAAGGCCTGTCCCATATCTCTCTTTAAGGAGCCTGCCTTAAGGGGTTGCTCAATGCTGGTGTCATTTTCTGTTAAGCCCCCCTAGCAACCAACGTGGCGACCATCCCATGGCTGCTTTATATTCATTACTTAAATTGGAATACATTAGCATGTCAGAGATAAATGGACTGTGTTGGAAAACAGCATACGGTGTGGACGAAGTGTATGGACACAAACAGTATGGCACAAAACCATGGGAATTCTAGTATCGTATTATTTCTAACGTCATTAGACTGTGATCTCATTAAAACAGACATACATAAACAGTACAGACTTCATCTATATTCTATATTCATGTGATGAAACACACACACACACACACACACACACACACACACACACACACACACACACACACACACACACACACACACACACACACACACACACACACACACACACACACACACACACACACACACACACACACACACACACACACACACAGTATTGTACAGCTATACCTTGTGGGGACACACAATTCAGTCCAATTCAAAATCTTATTTTCCCTAACCCCTAACCCTAAACTTAAAACTAACCCTAACCCATACTCTTATCCTAACCCTAACCTTAACCCTAACCTTACCCCAAAAACCTAGCCTTAACTCTAACCCTAGCTCCTAACCCTAACATGCTGACCACACCGCTCACGTCGCGTGCGCTCGTTGCAAAATAAATGTAAACATACATGTTATTCAATTATTGCATGCCGCACTGCTCGCATGCGCCAACGAGCGTCTGCGTTCCCAAGCACTAAAATAGAAGTCAGTTTTATTTGTGACGCTGAACACGGTGCAAGTCCTGCCTCTCCCATCTCCTCATTGGTTTATAGAAGCAGATACCCACGTGCCATCTCCTCATTGGTTATACCCACGTGGGTGATTGAAAGATGAACTGAGTTCGGTTGGTCGTCATGGTAGCTATATAAACTACATAAAGTCCAAAGAAGACAAAGCGTGGAAGGAGGAGAGATGACTAGAAACGATTCGGTTGACCGTTTGATGTGTGGATGAATTGTCGGAGTAGAGGACCTTGTGCATTTCAGGTAAAATAACAACTCAACGTTTATATCCCAGGACAAATTAGCTAGCAACAGCAAGCTAGCTAGCTAAATTGCCATAAATGTTTAATACTTTTTGACCTGTCCACAAATTAATGTAATTGGTTCAGAGTTAGTTTTTATATTTTAACCTGCGTGTCTTGATCGCGTTTGGGGGCACAAAATCAATTTTGGCACGATGGCGCATGCCGGTTTGGGTATGGTGTGACCCTTGCTACTAACCATAACCCTAATTCTAACCTTAACCCTAAACCCCCCAGAAATAGCATTTGACCTCGTGGGGACTAACAAAATGTCCCCAGTTGTTCAAATTTTTGTTTGTTTATTAATAGTTAAACACCTCCACACACTCACACTCACACACACACACACACTCACACTTTCAAACACACACACACACACACACACACACACACACACACACACACACACACACACACACACACACACACACACACACACACACACACACACACACACACACACACACACACACACTCTCAGACACACACACACACTCACACTCTCAGACACACACACACACACACACACACACACACACACACACACACACACACACACACACACACACACACACACACACACACACACACACACACACACACGTAGATGAATTAGTACATCTAACATCGAGTAGCCCTTATAATTCACAAGGCCATGGCCTGTAATTATTGGTATTTAACCCCATTCCGGAGTAACAACAGAAACATGGACTGAAATAACCTCTAAAATCTCCACGATATGACACTCTTTCAATCACTCTACAACCTTGGTAACCCCTACTCAACGAATAAAAACCACCTCTGATGACAGCAAGACAAAAATACAATCCTTTTCAATCTTTCTCTTCATTATCAGTCAGGACTGACATACAACAGGTGGGTGGCTCTTGTTACAGGCTGTAACATCTGCAACATAGCAGGATCAAATTATGTTGAAATTCCAATCTCAGGAGAATATCCAACTCACCCCTGGAAAAGCACAAGATCCCTTCCTGTATAATTGAATAGGCTTTGGCTCCAAGCCCCTGCCAACTGCCACCCTCTGAATGAATTTACAAGCTCCAAGCATCAATACATTTTTAGAAAACAGGCTCCAAAAGGGTTCTGAAGCTGTCCCCATAGGAGAACCCTTTCTGGTTTCAGGTAGAATCCTTTTTGTTTACAGGTAGAACTCTTTTGGGTTCCATGTAGAACTCTCTGTGGAAAGGGTTCTACATGGAACGCAAAAGAGTTCTACTGGAACCAAAAGGGGTTCTTCAAAGGGTTCTCCTACGGTGACAGCCAAATAACCCTTTTTGGTTCTAGTTAGCACCTTTTTTTTCTACGAGTTTAGACTATCTGACAAAAAAATATCTTAATATACAATCAAATAAACGTCAAACTCTTCATGTAATGAATTGTAAGAGATCAAATCAAAAAGTATGTGGAAAACGAATAGCAAGCTAAATAATGTAATTGAACAATGCCTTTTTGGATGTATTTTTACATTATCTATTTATTTGTTTACTTATGACCTTTTTTCAAAACAAGTTTCCTAACCTCAGTCCTACGTTGTGGTGAGAGGTGACCCTGGCCAGGCCTGGTCTCTGTCCTGCTATGCCCTTCAGGGGCCACTTATGGTCCATCCCTGGAGATAGGAGGGCTCCCAGCCATGTTACTCAGTCGTATATGAACATGCCAGAGAGGCAGTTTAGACAAGCTGCTCTGCTTTGTGTTCCGCCAACACAGAGAGCCACCAGCATACAGATAACAGTTTGTAGTATGTACTGTATGTCGTTGTGCTGTCTTCACTGGCGGACATCTCCACTGAAACTGTGTGATGGATCATTCTGTCACGCTCAGACAGATGCACACACACACACACACACACACACACACACACACACACACACACACACACACACACACACACACACACACACACACACACACACACACACACACACACACACACACACACACACACACACACACACACGTTTAGATTTTGCGTATACATTGATATATACAGGTTTCTTTTTTTTACACTGAATTTCAAACGGGAAGTATGTGAATTCAGTCAGCCCTATTTTCCCTTAGAATTCGTCTTGTGCAGTGCAGAGCTCTCTATCCAACTGACCTTTTCATGTTCGATGTATTTGTTCTCCTGGCTGTGCTCTTCTTTGTAAGTCTTATGTCTCAACAGTTGCATCACAAATCTCATTCATCAGAGCCAAACCCAACATGGCTGCAGGATACATGTTTTCTTATGAGCCGTAGAGTAAAAACAAAGGAAAGGGACCACATCATAAACCTCTCTCTCTCTCGCACACACTCACGCACGCACACACATGCACACACGCACACTCGAACACTCGCATCCATATTCATCTAGCTGACCTAATGTTTTTGTACTGGCAGAGGAGGAGATGTTTGAATGTCTTTTTGAAAGTGGCATTGCAGAGGGCATAGCAGGCGGGGTTGATGGTGCTGTTGATGTAGCACAGCCAGTAGCCGATAGTCCAGACCGTGCTGGGGATGCAGCTGGAGCAGAAGGTGTTGATGAGCACCATGACATTGTAAGGTGTCCAGGTCGCCACAAAGGCCACCAGGATGGCCATGATGGTACGGGTCACCTTCTTCTCCCGAGACGGTGGCGCTTTCTTCTTCTTGGGCGGCTGCTTGGTCATCTTCACGATTTTCCGCGCCACGTGATTCTGCTTCTCCGTGGCAGGGACAATCTCCACCGTGGCGTTGGAGGGCGTGTAGCAGTCCCCCTTGGGAGACTTGGTCTTAATCTTGATGCAGGTGAGTTTGGAGCCGCCTGCCTTGGCCCGGTGGCGGGTTGGCTGCTGAACGAGCTCGGTGTTGCAGTTTGCTCTGGATGGCACCGCTTCTTCTTCTTTGTGGTTGGACGCAGCTGCACTGCCAGATGTCGAGTCGTTGGAGCTCTCTTTCTCCTCTCCGTGGGCACAGTTCTCCCTACCCCTGTCCACACCCTCCATCTCCCCCTCTCCACCCGTGGTGGATGGGCCCTTGCCGTTCTGCAGTTTACCGTCGTGCTGGTTGGCCACGTCATCTGTGGCTTCGATCCTGCCCTGCTCTGTGTCCTCTGCTGTCACGTTGTTGTTGATGGGCTTGGCAGAATTACTGCACCTTGCCTGCTCGTGGGACAGGGCCTCTAGGTTGGGCCCTGACGGCTTCCTGGTCTCCTTCTTTACCCGGCTTTTACTGGCTATAGAAATCTGTATGTAGAGAATGACCATGATGATAACGGGCAGGTAGAAGGCTGCGATGGCCGTGCCGAAGGTGACTGCTGCATTAGAGAAGAACTGAATGTAACACTCCCTCTCAGGCACTGTCCGCCCGCCCACGATGAACTGCCAGAATAGGATGGCCGGGGCCCACAGAATGAAGGACAGGACCCAGGCAGCAGCAATCATCATCCCTGCCATCTTGGTGGTCCTTTTGACAGGGTAGCTGAGGGGCTTTGTGACACAGAAGTATCTGTCAAAACTGATGATGAGTAGGTTCATGACAGATGCGTTACTCACTACATAGTCCAAGGCTAGCCACAGATCACACACCACAGGCCCTAAGGGCCAGTAGCCAATCACTATGTATACTGTGTACAGGTTCATGGAACACAGCCCGATGATTAGGTCAGCACATGCAAGGCTGAATAAAAAGTAGTTGTTGACCGTCTGTAGGTTCCTATTGACCTTAATGGAAAGCATGACCAGGATATTTCCAATAACGGTGACCAGGCTGAGGGACCCAGCCACCAATACGATGAATACCACCTCCACAGTCTTGTATGGGCTTTCGGGTTCAATGACAGGCCCTGCGTCAGTGCCTTCTGAGGCATTCCAGTAGGTGAAGTTGGTGAAATTGAACATCTCCATTGCATCTGGTCTTGGGGATGTTCTTCTATTCAGTTGGAGTTCAGGCTTTGAATCGCCTTTGCACCTATGGAGGGAAACAGAGGAAAACAATGGATTAGATAATTAAGTATCCTACAAGCATCCATCAAAATTCGAATTTGGGGAAACTACTGAAAACTAGGGCTACTTCCACACATATAACATCATTAACATGTATCTTTATTTAATAATAGTGAATGTGTGCGACAAGGTGATTAGCGGAGATATGCTATGAAAACAAAGTTGTTTACAAACAACGACGAGGACTAATGAGATTGTCAAGTTAAAACAAGACATTCGACAACTTGCTGGTGGTATACTGCTGTTGCAAACAGGCCTGGTAAACAAAACTATTGTAGCCTACATGGGAGGAGATACTTTCAACAGGACAACGAGACAACCAGAAGTTGGAGAGGAAGCCACATACTGACAACAGTTACAAGAGAAGACCCTTTTTGTCTCAACAAAAGAAAACAACACCGCAAATGAGATGTATTTCCTCCTATTGTTTACAAAAAAGCAATTGAATTGCGTTGTGTTAGGTTATCTTACATGCAACAACATCTATTACTGGTAGGCGGTGATTCAGTGTAGGCCTAACAGGGCCATGCAGTTCTAGCAGGAGCTCCCCACATCTACAGTAGCAATGCACTCTCTCACTATGCTGTTCCTTCCACCATTTCACTTCATGTTTTCACCCCGTACCTGATAAGCTACGTGCGTTTCAGGCAGGTAAGAGCTGGTAGTATTATATCCAGCTGTTTGGGGGACGGGCTCTGCAGCTCAAAGAAAAGACAAATTGATCCATGTGTTTTCAGGCCCCTAGTATTTTACCTTGTTTCGTGGCCTGTAGTCTATCCTGTTAGCCTGCCTCAGACGAAGCTACCAGTCTCAGGGTAAAGTGTTTGGAGGGAACATGCTCTCAGAGGGAGGCTCTGCATGTTTGCTACATCTCTGACAGTTTAATAACGGTTCAGCTGATGGGCGATCTCATTTGGTGTACAGCATCTGACTGAGTTACTCAGATTGTCTCTGAGTAATTTGTCACTTTGAGTAGTTGTTTTGTGATACTGGATGGTTCAGCGACCTGTTTGATTGTCACCATGTACAATTGGTTGATGTGAATGGGACTTAATGAGGAGGTATTGGCTGACAGCTCACTAACTGACACTGAACAACTCCTTCTATCTTAGGTCCTTTGCCCCTTAACAGTTGAACACAGCCTCTGAATAACTAGCGATACAGTAATTTACTTATCTGCTCTGACAGAAATCCCTAATCATTGCATTAGGCACAGAGCTAAACTGGACTAATCCCCATCAAATGTTTAAGTCCACCAATTTATATGTTAAAACATCCAACAATACAAACAGGACACACTTGTGGCTCACTAGAGAGAAGTGGATTAGAGAAAGGAAGTGGATGATTCAGTGAGGAGAGACTGAGGATGGGGGAGTCAGTATGTCCCTCGGCACATCTTTGTCCACCTCCAGCTAACATAAGCCTCGTCCCACACCTGAAATCTCTGCCATAACAGCCAAAGCTTTGCCCTTCCGGAATCAAACAGAGACAGTCACAAATCCCCTCTCTGTATTACCATGGCACATAAATGTTGCTTAAGGGCCTCTAGAGAAAGTCTTCTTCTAAATGTCTCCTCACCTTGTCATGGTGACATCACCCTGCTGAAGACATTGCATTCACACTCTAGGGAGCCCAGCCAGTCAGTATTTGACATTTCCCTTGAGAGGATGGGACACAGATGCCAGATGCCCGATCTGGGGCTGCAGTCTGGTTACTCATTTGACTAAATGGGTAACACCTTATTTGTAGATGCTCTACGGACTATCAGTAACATTTCAACTAACTATCTACTAACCCTAACCCTAGTCCTAACACTAACCGTAACCCTTATCCTAACCCTAAACTTAAGCCTTACCTTAGCCCTTATTTTAAACCTAACCTTTACCCTAACCCTAACCTTAGCAAGTAGTTGCTTATCAATAGATAATGTGTTGATAGTATGACCATTTGTAAAGTATCCAGACTATCCAAATCAAACGTGACCTAGATGGTGTTCAACAAGTAATATTTATTTTCTCTCTAAAATGTAGGGGTCAAAATCATTGACACCCCTAAAGATTCTTATAAATAAAATAGTCAAAAGTTTAATATTTTATCCCATGTTCATAGCACGTAATTACTACATCAAGCTTGTGACTACAAACTTGTTGGATGCCTTTGCATTTTGATTTGGTTGTGTTTCAGATTATTTTGTGCTCAATAGAAATGAATGGTAAATAATGTATTGTGTCATTTTGGAATCACTTTTATTGTAAATAAGAATAGAATATGTTTCTAAACACTTCTACATTGATGTGGATGCTACCATGATTACGGATAATCCTGTGAATAATGATGAGTGAGAAAGTTACAGAGGGTCAAAGATCATACCCCCAAGACTTGTGTCTTGCCCAACTCACACCTCCCCCTTGAGCTTAATGAGCTGGCCTAGGTTATCCCTGCTTCAAGCCTATTACCCACAGGCATTGCCCTTCCAGCCCAGTCCCGATCCCAGCAACACACTGATACCAGTGGCGTAGAGCTCGGCGGCCGACAGCTGGAGTGGAAGAAACCTTTTTATTAAAAACCACTCAGTGGGGTGTCCAGCTCAGGGGTAGGGCGACCCGTAGTTCATCAGGCTCTATCCTGGATTATAAGACCAGGGAAACTATAAGACCAGGGGAACTATAAGACCAGGGGAACTATAAGACCAGGGAAACTATAAGATCAGGGGAACTATAAGACCAGGGAAACTATAAGACCAGGGGAACTATAAGACCAGGGAAACTATAAGGCCAGGGAAACTATAAAACCAGGGGAACTATAAGGCCAGGGAAACTATAAGACCAGGGAAACTATAAGGCCAAGGAAACTATGAGACCAGGGGAACTATAAGACCAGGGAAACTATAAGACCTGGGGAACTATAAGACCAGGGAAACTATAAAACCAGGGAAACTAGAGTGATGGGTATACTTTCTACGCTTGGCAACTGTTATTTTTAAATAAATATTTTGTTTTACACCTTCGGGTGCGCGTCACCTGTGGACCTGGAGTTACTCACCGTAATGGGACCTAGTGTCCCACGACATTAAATGGTATAGTCACCGTGTCATGCCTTAGTCCCACGAGACTAAATGGTATAGTCACTGTGTCATGCCTTAGTCCCACGAGACTAAATGGTATAGTCACTGTGTCATGCCTTAGTCCCACGAGACTAAATGGTATAGTCACCGTGTCATGCCTTAGCCTAACATCCTAAGACATTGCTATACACACCCCATGCATGGACCCACATGGTAACAAAGAGAGGAGGCCCTCTGTTTTATTTTGGTCACTCTAGCAAGAGGAAATCCACTCCCTGTTTTTATTTAAGCAAAGCCTTTTACAATCAGTCTACTTGTCCTATGGATACCCAAGCCAATCCTAGGGTATCCAACCCGATCCTGTTCCTCCTAAAGAAAAATACTAATCATATGACCATGCCCGTGTGGGTAAAAGAACGGAGGCTTACCTCTAAATGATGTCTTAGAAGAATTCAGAAAAAGGCTCTGCCCCCAACAACAGTGTTCCGAAGACTGAAGCAAAAACAACAACAGTAAATCATTTGGCAAAATAAATCCCCAAAAAGAGAGAGGTCCAAAAAATAGGCTCTGAAACAAAGAAAGCAGACCCCTTCTAACATGCAAAGACATATATATTCAAGGCTCCCTCACACACTCCTCCCCACAAACCGGTTACATGAAATTCATACAATACTGTAATTTCCCCTTATTCAACCACTCCCTTAAAACTGGTTACATCTGGTCTATAATGGACTGCCCCTCCCCAAACCCCCAGTCCCCGTTGTTATTGTCTTCTTCCAGGACGTCAAAAAAGGGGGTGAGTGGAAGTTCACGTTTCACTGCACATCCCCTCCGTTCTGGTAATTCCCCCGGCTCCACTTTTGGGTGAAGGTGAAGGTGCTGACGATGGAAGTAAGCCTGCTGATGCTGCAATCCCTGGCTGACCGCGAGCGGAGATGCTCGGCCCTCTCGTTCCGTTTTTTCTGATTTTCACGATGAATTCCCGCCTTTATGGCCTCCTGCTCCCTTCGACTCAGAATTAGCTGTAGCTTAGCAGGAGTGAGTGTTACATCCAACCCCCGAGTCACAACACATGCTCACCTCTCACCATTACCAATAACAGGGGAGGTTAGTATGTCTTGGGGGTATGATCTTTGACCCTGTGTAACTTTCTCACTCATCAGTTTTCACGATTCATTTCTCCATTGTTTTCAGCATACAATGTAGCTCATTATTTGAATTCTTTATTTTATACAGTCTTTATTGCTCATCTTTATCAAGGGTGTCAATCATTTCTGAACTCACTCTATATCCCCCAGTGATTGGTGCTGAGACACAAAACGTGACAGGGAGATAATGGTGCCATTACAGCCTGTGAGGTGAATAATGACATCTCCCCTGCAGTCGTTGACTTACAGGTGTAGGCTTCCAGCTGTACAGCGGCCCCGCTGTGCGTGTGTACAGTTCAAATCACCTGAGGCGAGGCCTGGAGGCTCAAGCACGGCCATCAATCATTGAGGTTGCCTCTCATCAGTCATCAGTCATCACTGAGATCCAGTGCACCTGGGTGATCTACACCATAGACTGCACTCATACACAAAAGCACACATCTCAGGCTCCTAAAGATGGCGATTTTATATGTTTATTTTCTATTGCCCTGTCATGTACACTGTTTCCTCCTTGGCTAAAACATATTTTTTAATGTTAGATTATCTTATGAATATATCTATATTTCTATTGCCATCCTGTGATTTGTGGTGTAGTCCCATCTCCCATGTCATTGATTTCCACGGTCCCCATTTCCCCATGTTTAGTAAGTTTAAAAGAAAAACGCCAAGGAGAGTCTGTTGCTGCTGTGGGGTGGATGTGTGAATAAATAAGTTGAGTATTGTTCCACATTTGAACTTAGCTGGTCCTGGAGCTGGATCACTAGAGCTAATAATTGCCTGTGCCCTTTGGGAGGCAGTGTCACGACTTCCACCGAGGTCGGCTCCTCTCCTTGTTCGGGCGGCGTTTGGCGGTCGACGTCACCGGCCTTCTAGCCATCGCCGCTCCATTTTTCATTGTTCCATTTGTTTTGTCTTGTTCCCCGCACACCTGGTTATCATTCCCTAATTACATTGTGTATATATTTTCCTCTGTTCCCCCCATGTCCTTGTGTTACATGTTCAGTGTGTTGCGCCAGGCTGGTTATTGCCCCCTGGCTATTCTTGTGTAACCCATAGGAGGTTGGATTTTTACATTTGTTTTTGTGACTGTATTTAGCGTAGTTCTCTTTTGCATGTTGGCTGGAGGTTTGGCGCTGTTGCGTCCGTTCGTTGTGCTTCTGCCCAATAAAGAGTGCGCCTGCTCACAACTCTCTGCTCTCCTGCACCTGCCTTCAAACACCAGTAGCGCATACGCTGACAGGCAGGGAGGGCCAACTTCTCCCTTTTTCTGCATTTGTGTGGGTATCCTTCACTTTGTCTGTACCGTCTAACGCCAGACAAGTCAGATCACCAGTATGCAAAACGTTAAAAAAACTTTTCTTCCGAAATCTAATAAATCAAACTGATAGTTTTGACCAAAATGTTTTTTTTAGGTATACTTTCCAGGTAATATTTGTTAGATTCACAAGCGATGACTTCTGACTTCACCTATGTCCTGGGAGACACACAAGCTTAATTTCATCTTGATTCTGTATAAAACATGCAAGGGAATGTGATTACAGGGGAACGGGTTATTTAGCTGCACTTAAAGTGCTGCATTACGCTGACTCCCCAGGGTACAGATTCTCATTCCCATCTCCGAGCACTGATTCAAGGTTTCAGATGATTAGATGCGTTTTTATTGCCTGCCCTCCATGGGAATACACAGGGTTAAGGCCTTTGTTTACTGCGCTGTTTGTGGCGAGGCATGCCTGGAATACACAAGCCTTCCTCACTGCACCACAGCAGAACATTTTTTCGGGATAGTAAAACGTTTTCAGTGTACACGTAAACGACTAAAATCAGACATAAAGTATGTAGAAAAACAGATAATGAGAACTAACAATCTCTCAAATTAAAGTCGGGGAGAAACCCATTAATTTTGTTATAATGTTTGAGTCACTCAGACAGTGTAACGGCGGTCCTCCTCCTCTTCATCCGAAGAGGAGGAGCAGGGATTGAACCAAGGTGCAGCGCGTTGAAATGACATGAATGATTTATTAAATAAACAAAACGAACAAACACGAAAACGAACTATACTTGAAAATGATACAAAATAACAAAACGAAAGTAGACAGACCTAGACGACGAACTCACATAAAACAAGAAGAACGCACGAATAGGACATATAGACTACACAAACCGAACAAACCGTACACAGTCCCATATGGTGAAAACATCGACACAGACACAGGAGACAACCACCCACAAACAAACCTTGTGAACAGCCTACCTAAATATGACTCTCAATTAGAGGAACGCCAAACACCTGCCTCCAATTGAGAGCCATACCAGGCAACCCTAAACCAACATAGAAACAGACAACATAGAATGCCCACCCAAACTCACGTCCTGACCAACTAACACACAAAACTAAACAGAAAACAGGTCAGGAACGTGACAGACAGCATAAGAACATGACAGAAGCCGTGGCAAATTGTATAGAATTGCAGGAAATAAGCTTTAAAACAAGTCTCTGCGGCCAAGAGGACGGCCTCAAATATGTTCGGTCAGAGACATCACCACTGGTCACGCCCACTACCACGCCCCCCCCCCACGATCAATAACGTTCAACACTCCTCTCAGTGGTATTACATGGGTCTGTTCCAGGAAGAACATATCAGGTTAGTTACTAATGCTGCTGAGCTTAAGGGCAGGCTGATTCCAGTGCAGTTAGTCGTGGGGAAATAAATGCTGATATTGAATGTCTGCAGTTCTATCTAAAGAGGTTGTCTTAGGATCAAAGTTGTCTTTTAGTGGAATGTCAGAATCAGACTACATGTTGCTCAAGTCACCAATGTGTACACACACACCTGAAAATGTTATGATGTGAAAATCAGTCAGAACAGCATTTAGACTGTACTAGGCGTTGTGTCCGTGCCCTATTGTCTGTACAAACCCATTTGAATGAAAGTGTTTTGGAATTGTTTACAGATGAAATGTTGATCTTTCATCTCAGCAGAGCTCCTGTGGATTTTCAACTGCCGCTGTGAGGTTGACAACCCGGTTAGGTAAATATTGGCTTGTTTCATCACCAGTGTGTGTTAAGTGCATGCAAAATGGGAGATGGTATTGAATACACCCACACACCCACACATCAATAAACTGACAGTATGCTATATTTGTGATTCCTATAGGCTACTGGACATTGAGGTGTTAGTCATTGGAAGTTTAATGGTTGTGATCTTGTCGAGTTGGTGGATGCCGTCTTAGAAAATTTCATCAAAAAATGAAAAAGGCAATTTCCACGATCTATTCTCATTAGGCTATATGGTGGTGAATGCGTTCATGAAGACTGTAATCTTCAGTCACTGGATTATGTATACTGTATGTAGTTTATTCAATATGGTTTGCGTTCATTTCCTTGGAGCATCAAACCCAGTGGGATCATAATGTGAGCCACAGGACCTTTCCCTTGACAGCAGCCTGGAGAAACCTATACATTTGAACCCAGAGCGTGATCCACATCTCATGGGATGTTTTGGCCTTTATATACCTCCCATGGAAAGATGTCTCTCTGATATTGCAAACAGCTTGGGAGGCAGACAAGCAGTCATCAGATCAAATCAAATGTGATTTTTCACATGCGCCGAATACAACAGGTGTAGACCTTACCGTGAAATGCTTGCTTACAAGCCCTTAACCAACAATGTAGTTCAAGAAATAAAGTTGAGAAAAGATTTACTAAATAAACTGAAGTGAAAAATAAATCTCAAAGTAACACAAGAAAATTACATAACAATAACAAGGCTATAAACAGGGGTACCGGTACCGAGTCAATGTGCGGGGGTACAGGTTAGTCGAGGTAATTTGTAATGTGACTATGCACAGATAATAAACAGTGAGTAGCAGCAGTGTAAAAACAAAGGGTCAATGTATATAGTCCGGGTGGTCATTTAATTAATTATTTAGCAGTCTTATGGCTTTGGGGTAGAAGGAGCCTTTTGGTCCTAGACTTGGCGCTCCGGTACCGCTTGCCGTGCGGTAGCAGAGAGAACAGTCTATGACTTGGGTGACTGGAGTCTTTGACAATTTTTGATGCCTTCCTCTCACACCGCCTAGTGTATAGGTCCTTGATGTCAGGAAGCTTGGCCCCAGTGATGTACTGGGCAATACGCACTACCCTCTGTAGTGCCTTACGGTCAGATGTTGAGCAGTTGCCATACCAGGCGGTAATGCAACTGCTCAGGATGCTCTCGATGGTGTAGCTGTAGATCTTTTTGAGGATCTGGGGACCCATGCCAAATCTTTTAAGTTTCCTGAGGGGGAAAAGGTGTTGTCGTGCCCTCTTTACAACTGTCGTGGTGTGTTTGGACCATGATAGTTCATTGGTGATATGGATACCAATGAACTTGAAACTCTCTACCAGCTCCACTTCAGCCCTGTCGATGTTATTAATGGGGGTCTGTCCGGCCCTCCTTTTCATATAATCCACAATCTGCTCCTTTGTCTTGCTCACATTGAGGGAGAGGTTGTTGTCCTGGCACCACACTGCCAGGTCTCTGACCTCCTCCCTATAGGCTGTCTCATCGTTGTCGGTGATCAGGCCTACCACTGTTGTGTCGTCAGCAAACTTAATGATGGTGTTGGAGTCGTGCTTGGCCACGCAGTCATAGGTGAACAGGGAGTACAGAAGGGGACTAAGCACGCACCCTTGAGGGCCTCACTGTTGAGTATCAGCGTGGCAGATGTGTTGTTGCCTACCCTTACCACCTGGGGGCAGCCTGTCAGGAAGTCCAGGATCCAGTTGCAGAGGGAGGTGTTTAGTCCCAGGGTCCTTAGCTCACTGATGAGCTTTGTGGGCACTAAGGTGTTGAACGCTGAGCTGTAGTCAATGAACAGCATTCTCACATAGTTGTTCCTTTTGTCCAGGTGGGAAAGGGCAGTGTGGAGTGTGATTGAGATTGCGTCATCTGTGGATCTGTTGGGGCAGTATGCGAATTGGAGTGGGTTTCCGGCATGATGGTGTTGATGTGAGCCATGACCAGCCTTTCAAAGCACTTAATGGCTACCGACGTGAGTGCTACGGGGCGGTATTCATTTAGGCAGGTTACCTTCACTTTCTTGGGCACAGGGACTATGGTGGTCTGTTTGAAACATGTAGGTATTACAGACTCGGTCAGGGAGAGGTTGCAAATGTCAGTGAAGACACTTGCCAGTTGGTCCGTGCATGCTTTGAGTACATGTCCTGGTAATCCGTCTTGCCCTGCGGCTTTGTGAATGTTGACCTGTTTAAAGGTCTTGCTCACATCGGCCATGGTGAGCGTGATCACACAGTCACCCGGAACAGCTGGTGTTCTCATGCATGCTTCAGTGTTGCTTGCCTCGAAGTGAGCATAAAATACATTTAGCTTATCTGGTAGGATCGCGTCACTGGGCAGCTCTTGGCTGTTTCCCTTTGTAGTCCGTAATATTTGTCAAGCCCTGCCACATCCGACGAGCGTCAGAGCTGGTGTAGTAGGATTCAATCTTAGTCCTGTATTGATACTTTGCCTGTTTGATGGTTCATCTGAGGGCATAGTGGATTAGTGTCCCTCTTCTTGAAAGCGGCAGCTCTAGTCTTTAGCTCGATGCGGATGTTGCCTGTAATCCATGGCTTCTGGTTGGGAAATATACGTACAGTCACTGTGGGGACGGCGTCGTCGATGCACTTATTGATGAAGCTGGTGACTGAGATGGTATACTCTTCAATGCCACTGGATGAATTCTGGAACATTTTCCAGTCTGTGCTATTAAAACAGTCCTGTAGCGTAGCATCCTCATCATCTGACCACTTCCGTATTGAGCGAGTCACTGGTACTTCCTGCTTTAGTTTTTGCTTGTAAGCCATAATCAGGAGGATAAAATGATGGTCAGATTTGCCAAATGGAGGGAGAGGGAGAGCTTTGTATGCGTCTCTGTGTGTGCAGTAAAGGTGTTCTAGAGTTTTTTTCCCCGGCCACTAGGAGCACCGCTTCTGGATGAGCATTTTCTTGTTTGCTTATGGCCTTATACAGCTCGTTGAGTGTGGTCTTAGTACCAGCATTGGTTTGTGGTGGTAAATAGACGGCTACGAATAATATAGATGAGAACTCTCTTCGTAGATAGTGTGGTCTACAGCTTATCATGAGGTATTCTACCTCAGACGAGCAATACCTCGAGACTTCTTAAAAAATAAAACATTGCGCAACAGCAGTTATCCACTTCCCTCCGTATTATTGGCCAATGTGCAATCACACATTCTTACAATGAGATTTGGGCCTTGTCTTGACAAAGCAGTATATCCTTCGCTTCGGGACTCATAAAATAAAAACATCATCCAGTTTGAGGTGAGTAATCACTGTTCTGATGTCCAGAAGCTCTTTTCGGTCATAAGAGACGGTATCAGCAACATTATGTACAAAATGAGTTACAAACAATACGAAGAAATAAGGATTAGGAGCCCGTAAAACGGCAGCCATCCCCTCCGGCGCCATGTTTCCTCAGCATGGAAATGTCTGAGCAGGTGTGACAAAGCATACAGTTCACAGGCGCCGCTGAAGTGGCAGAGTGGACACAAAGCGCAAGGGGTTAATGGAGAGTTGACAAGCAGTAAATGACATTCAAGCCGGTGGAAAAACACTCTGGGGTGTGCAAACACTGCCTGCTGTCCTCTCCAGAGATCACTGACGGGCCATGTGGCACTGTACGTGTGTAGAAGATGGAAGTGTGTTGTCTGTGTGTGTATGTGTGTGTGTGTGTGTGTGTGTGTGTGTGTGTGTGTGTGTGTGTGTGTGTGTGTGTGTGTGTGTGTGTGTGTGTGTGTGTGTGTGTGTGTGTGTGTGTGTGTGTGTGTGTGTGTGTGTGTGTGTGTGTGTGTGTGTGCGTGTGCGTGTGCGTGTGTGTGCATTTGTGTGTGTCTGTGAGTGTGTGTGCGCATGTGTGTGTGTGTTGTGCATGAAGAGCAGAGTAACCTTGATCCTCCCAGATAGTATGTGACACCTCCTCATCAGCTTGGGTCGGTCCCCACTGTGAGGGTTAACCGAATCATAAAAACACCTCTGCTCTCCCTCCATTGCTTCCATTGCTTTAGATCACATGTCAAACCCATTCCACAGAGGGCCAAGTGTCTGCGGGTTTTCGCTCCTCCCTTGTACTTGATTGATGAATTAAGGTCACCTATTAGTAAGGAACTCCCCTCACCTGGTTGTCTAGGTCTTCATTGAAAGGAAATAATAAAAACCAACAGACGCTAGGCTCTCTATTGGTTGAGTTTGACACCTCTGCTTTAGATGAACCCCCTCTACTCCTTAGAAGATGCAGAGCCCACAACCTGACCTTTACATGCCACTTCCTAGAAATTACATTCATCCTGATTTACCACAAATGATACTTCCCCTATACCAGGTCTGTCAGTTTAAGGTGCCCTCTATTCCTCTCCCCTGTCTGCACGGCTCTCTAAGAATGCACATATATGTGCTTATTCAAATTCTGGCTAGTTTTCTACAGCAGTCTCCAACGCCATCTGTGAAAAATGACAGTGTCATGTACGACCTCTAGCGTCCTGTCAGACCACACCACCAATAGGGCTGTGCTGATTTACAGCACTAGAGGAGGAGCTCTTTATACAGGAACAACTTAGCAAATGCCACAAAATAGACCTTGGACAATGTAATGCAAAGGTTCAACTCATAGGTAATTCCTGAAGATGAAGCATTAGCCAACTATAGGACTAACTGTTGTGCTCTACAACGTTTATCTGAAAAATGTAGTCCTTCCTAACCCAGTTATGCAAATACCACAGTATGACAGTATGAATATGCAAAGTTGTTTTTGTCAGATGAAGAGCAAGAGAAATATAACCTATCACTTAGCTTGCTTTCAATTGGTAACAGTTTCTGAGCCATATGGGCAGGTCAAATATCGCACAGTGATTTGGCAAAATTGCTATGGAAAACAAAGATACACACAGCCCAAATTCTAATGACAAAGTCCTCAATGTAATAAAAGTTCTCAAGCAGACGAGTCAATTTCCTCCTGTCACATTGAGTGTCTGCGCGTGGCTGCCGCCACTTGACAAACACAATCACACTGCTTACCCAATTGCTACCAATATTGCCTTTCACTACACATTACTGCGTTCATAATTTACCTTCGACCGAAAAACACTTGACGTATGTTTCCTGTGTTAGATGAACGGTAATTAGCAGTCTTTATGTATTGGTGAAATTCGGTGCATTTTCAGTAATCTTGCGATCATATAAAATCTAAACTAGATACCATGTTTTTGAAGTTAGGACAACCATTGTTTATGCACTGAAAGAATGCAGACCTCCTATACAAACAGGGATAATTAAGTTAAATTAGACTTTATAATACAGCAAGACTTCTGACACGGCAGAAAGTAAGAGTTGTTATCTCTAGTGAAGTCTTGTTTTGGCTCATCCTCTGTGGAAAGTGTCCCAGGTGTCATTGTTGGCAGACGGATGTGCCATGTTTTCCACTGGGCTACAAGGACAGTAGCGGCACCCCTGAAATAGCTAATTATGGACAGGCAGAGATATTAACGCCAACATCTGGCAGCCAGGTCATCACTCTGGCGGAATGCCGTAGGTGACAACTGCCGGGACAGGCATCATGTTTGGGAGGGGGTAATGGCATGGAAAGAATGTACACAATGGTAACTGTCACTGGTTCACCTTGATGGGTTAACACTCTAAAAACAGACACTTCCCATCAGCTTGTCACTATATTTGCAGTATTCTTCCCTGCGGTGCTAATGACTGGCAAATATACAAATATTTGTTTTTGAATCGAAATATAACTAAATCCTGCTGTGGCATGTAGCAATATATAGTGCTGGGTTCAGCCTCATTGGAGAAGACCGAGGTATCCTGGAAAACAGAATCACTACAGTGTTGTGCTTGGCTGAGGCTACGGTCATGAAACTTATTACACTTGTGTCATGACGTTGCCCTCTTTGGGTACAGCAAGCCCCATCCCCCTCTCCCTGCCTCCTACAACTAGGCTGCTGTGGTCAGAGAGGTCGTAAATTCCTGGAAGAGATTGTCTCCTCATGGACACAGTATAGAGACAGAGTGAGCTTTCATAGAGAACAAAGGAATTTCTTCCACCTCACAGAAGTTGAGGTCCGAACAACATTTACGTTCCGGAGAAGGTATAAAAGATCGGTGAAGAATCCAGCTACGAACTGGTCCGTTTGTTACAACTTGGGGAAGCTCATGGGAGACGGTGCGGCTACATTACCATAACGCTGTTTATATAATAGCCTCAGATATGAGTTTTACATCTAATTGTTGTATAAAATGAATGAGTGAGGATGATACTATTTGTAAAATTGTGTAATGTGATTTTGGACTGTTTAATGAAGGAAACTCCAATTCCCTTTTGAGTTTAACTAAATCAGAGGACCGCCCATGAGCCCAGTTAGGGTCAGGCATCCTGGGACAAGCCCTTTTCTGCAATTCCGAATAAAACCCATTCTATAATTAAACGAATGAATGTCACTCTGAACTATCCCCTCTAACGACATACAGAGAGAGAGAGACGGACAATTCTACAAAAGAAACAAACTTTTCAACAGCGATCAAGACGACACACTGAGCGTAAATATATATATTGATTGCAGTTGTTCCCGAATGAGTGAGCGTTCATGTGCAAAGGATTAGTGTTTCAATTGTTGTAATTATCAACTCTGTAGTGACTTCTCAGGTGAACCCCACTCCCCCTTTTGTCTAACAAGCCGCCATGCCTGTTTAGCCCACTAGGGCACATTCTCCTATTATTTCTTGTAACCATATTTACTTTGTTTGTTTGTTTGTTTATGCATTTCTGTGAATTATTTAGTTAGTAATAAATAAATGATTTAAGACAATATGGATGACTCATAGTGAAGACTGGGTTCGTGCAGATAACCAACAATTTACGACGTTTGGAATGAGACTAACGTGAGGTAAAGTAAATAATTCATTAATTAAGAAGACGAATTGATCAGATATGAAAATATCTGAAAAGTTATTGTAGGAAAATTATAACTTTATAATCTGAATATTTTCCTTGGTGCCCCGACTTCCTAGTTAATTACAGTTACATGATTAATCAGTTTAATCGCGTAATAATAATTACAGAGAGTTATTTGATAAATAAGTCTTCAGTTTAATGATGCCAAAGACACGACACATGGTAATGTGACGCTCTACATGGCCACTGTCATCAGTTGAGCGTATCTCCCAGGTTATACGCTCCCGTAGAGAATGACAATATATCCTGTTTCCTTTTTTATACTGCTGGGGGACTCTCCTGTTGTCCACAGCCATCCATACTGTGCATGACAATGAGCGGGACTGCCGCTGGCTCATTGTGGTTTTCACACGGTTCCGCACCGCCTCTCCACTCTCTAGGTGTTTGTGGCTCAGTAGTCGTATCATGTTGCAGAAATAACCCATTGGCCCTGCCCTGCGCTGAGGCCTCCTCTATAAAGCTTGGTTCCATTACGCCCTGTTCTACAGTGAAGGTCCAGAGCCAGTTGTCTCACGGGTACAGGGAGAGGAACAGGTGTCTGGATATTTTACAGATGCTGGGAACAAACTTGGAGCAACATGGAATTAGGGAATTAATGGAAACAATTTGGTCCAGTAATTAGATTATGGAAATGAAGCACACCTGGTGTGAAGGAGCACATCCTCCAATCTGATGAACAAAGTCTTCAGTGATTATGAATAGAGCAATCTACAGTACACTACATATACAAAAGTATGTGGACATCCCTTCAAATGAGGGGATTTGGCTATTTCAGCCACACCCTTTGCTGACAGGTGTACAACATCGAGCACACAGCAATGTAATCTCCATAGACAAACATTGGCAGTAGAATGGCCTTACTGAAGAGCTCACTGACTTTTTATTTAGACAATGCCCCCGTGCACAAAGCGACGTCCATACAGAAATGGTTTGTTAAGATTGGTGTGGAAGAACTGGCCTGCACAGAGCCCTGACCTTAACCACACCGAACACCTTTGGGATGAATTGTAACGCTGACTGCGAGCCAGGCCTAATCGCCCAACATCAGTGGCCGACCTCACTAATGCTCTTGTGACTAAATGGAAGCAAGTCCCCGCAGCAATGTAGAAAGCCTTCCCAGAAGAATGGAGGCTGTTATGACAGCAAAGGGGGGGACCAGCTACATATTAATGGCCATGATTTTGGAATGAGATGTTCGACAAGCAGGTGTCAACATAGTAGTGTATGTAAGGACTTTGGAATGTGATGATTTGGCGAAATGGAAGTGTGAACAAAAACGTTATTTATATTGGTCGCTGAATGTTGATAATACTGGTATGATATGGTTAGTATGGTGGTTTTGAGGATTTATAACGACTCTAGCTGTCACGCCCTGGCCATAGAGAGGCATTTATTCTCTATTTTGGTTAGGCCAGGGTGTGACTAGGGTGGGAATTCTAGTTTCTTTATTTCTATGTTTTCTATTTCTTTGTTTTTGGCCGAGTGTGGTTCCCAATCAGAGGCAGCTGTCTATCGTTGTCTCTGATTGGGAATCATACTTAGGCAGCCTTTTTCCCACCTGTGTTTTGTGGGTAGTTATTTTCTGTTTAGTCTCTGTTACCTGACAGAACTGTTCGCTTTCGTTTTGTTACTTTGTTCGAGTGTTTCTTTGATAAATAAAATCATGAACACTTTCCATGCTGAGCTTTGGTCCCCTCATTCTGACGACAGGCATTACACTAGCCTCATTCTGTGCATTGCCTTTTCACTGCATTAAGAGAGTTCGTCTCTTTCTCTCTCTCTCTGAATGTATTACATTGAGGACATCAATTGACTCTGGGTAATGAGCCCTTATTGCACGAGTTGTTGTACAGTGCATGGCTCAGTCTCATAATGTGTGGGATGTGGAGGACTCAATGCACTATCCACTTTATGGGAGAGACAAGGACAAGAGATATGCATTCAGGTCAAGATGAAATGTTTTCTTTAGTAGATTAAGGCCATTCGAAACGCCTCGTCTGATTGGTTTTACTCTCAGCACCAAAATACCAAAGTCATGACTCATAGAGTACTTTAGGTTTTATGCCAGTATGAACAGCCAGGACATCTCGGTGATTGGATGAGTCAAGTGTTATTTGAGAATGCACAGTGAATTGCACACCGGATTCAGCATGGTATTCAGGGGACAGTCTTTCCTAGAATGTGTTATTAGATGTTAACTTGCTGGTAGGTACTATGTTTTAACTGTCATACAGCACAAGCGGAGTCCTCTCACACGTACAGTGCATTCGGGAAACTATTCAGAGTCCTTCACTTCCCCCCCCAAAAAAAAATTACGATGCAGCCTTATTCCAAAATGGATTAAATGTATGTTTTTCTTCATCAATCTACACACAATACCCCATAATGGTAAAATGAAAACAGGTTTTTAAAAACAGAAATACCTTATTTACATAAGTATTCAGACCCTTTGCTATGAGACTAGAAATTGAGCTCAGGTGCATCCTGTTTCCATTGATCATCCTTGAGATGTTTCTACAATTTGATCGTAGTCCACCTGTGGTAAATTCAATTGATTGGACATTATTTGGAAAGGCACACACACCTGTCTATATAAGGTCCCACAGTTGACAGTGCATGTCAGAGCAAAAAACAAGCCATGTTGAAGGAATTGTCCGTAGAGCTCAGAGACAGGATTGTGTCGAGCCTCACATTTCTGCAGCATTGAAGGTCCCCAAGAACACAGAGGCCTCCCCTCGCACCCCCCTGATTCAGAGGGGTTGGTTTAAAGGCATTCAGTTGAAGGCATTCAGTTGTACAACTGACTAGATATCCCCCTTTCCTTTCCTTTCTTAAATGGAAGAAGTTTGGAACCACCAAGACTCTTCCTAGTGCTGGCCGCCCGGCCTAACTGAGCTATCGGGGGAGAAGGGCCTCATTCAGGGAGGTGACCAAGAAGCCGATGGTCACTCTGACAGAGCTCCAGAGTTCCTCTGTGGAGATGGGAGAACCTTACAGAAGGACAACCATCTCTGCAGCACTCCACCAATCAGGCATTAATGGTAGAGTGGCCAGACGGAAGCCACTCCTCAGTTAAAGACACATGACAGCCTGCTTGGAGTTTGCCAAAAGGCACCTAAAGGACTCTCAGACCATGAGAAACAAGATTCTCTGGTCTGATGAACCAAGATTGAACTATTTGACCTGAATGCCAAGCGTCACATCTGGAGGAAAACTGGCACCATCTCTACGGTGAAGCAAGGTGGTGTCAACATCATGTTGTGGGGATGTTTTTCAGTGGCAGGGACTGGAAGACTAGTCAGAATTGAGGGAAAGATGAACGGCGCAATGTACAGAGAGATCCTTGATGAAAACCTGCTTGAGAGTGCTCAGGACCTCAGACTGGGGCGGAAGTTCACCATCCAACAGAACAACGGCCCTAAGCCCACAGCCAAGACAATGCAGGAGTGGCTTCGGGACAAGTCTCTGAACGTCCTTGAGTGGCCTAGCCAGACCCCGGACTTGAATCCGATCTAACATCTCTGGAGAGACCTGAAAATAGCTGTGCAGCGATGCTCCCCATCCAACCTGACAGAGCTTGAGAATTCTGCAGAGAAGAATGGGAGAAACTCCCCAAATACAGTTGTGCCAAGCTTGTAGCGTCATACCCAAGAAGACTCGAGGCTGTAATCACTGCCAAAGGTGCTTCAACAAAGTACTGAGCTAAGTTTCTCAATACTTATGTAAATGTGATATTTCAGTTTTTATGTTTAATACATTTGCAAAAATTTCTAAAAACTGTTTTTGTGGGGTATTGTATGTAGATTGATGAGGATTTTTTTTTTTTTAATACATTTTAGAATAAGGCTGTAACGTAACAAAATGTGGGAAAAGTCAAGGGGTCTGAATACTTTCTGAATGCACTGTATCTAATCAGTATAATGGAGTTTATCCTACTTCAATCACAAATGGAATCTTAACCTTGTAAACTGAATAGAGTTACAGCAATCATTTAAATTCACACCATAGATATAATAAAGCATTAATACTTTTTTCCAAATATAGGCCCCCTCTTTAAAGAGAACACAGGACGCCTGTGTCGTTCTCCTTGCCATGATGTCGCTCTCTCTCCTTCTGTGTGAATCAGCGGGGCTGTCTACTCAATCTTAATTGCCCTGTATAGTGTTCTGCCAGCATCGCCGTCACCACGCTCCTGTCCTCTCCCCGTCCCCCCTCTGTGTCCTGCTTGTGATGTATTGCTCCTGCACTCTCCGTAGATGGAAAGTTCTGCTGCTCATTAAGATGGAGGAAGATAGCAGGAGTGGAAGGAAAGGCAGAAGAAAGGAAGGAGATAAAACATGGGCCTGTTGGATTTCTTCCACTTCATTGTTTTCGTATTTTCAACCTCTTCCTCTCCCTTTCTCCTTTGACGCAGAGCTTGACATCGTCCTTGAGCAGGTTGTTCCATTCACCTGTATGTTCTTGCCTGCTTTCCTGGCTGCTCTTGTTTGCACAGGTCAGATAGAATGGATGTATAACACATAGGAATAGCTCAAGGGAAAATGTGCTATAGTTAAAGGGAATACCTATAACCATACTACCCTGTTCACATTACTTGGCAGTTTTTCAGCAGGGTCAAGTTGTCTCTGAACCGCACCTTTTGAACTGTAGCTTGACTCATTTTCTTACCGCCAGGTACAATCCAGGACACACTCTTGCAACCTGTCTAGCTTCCTCACAGTGGGTTGTGGGAATTGCGGTTCAAGAATCATTAATGTATGAAGGTTCTCTGTGGTCATTGACCTGCAGTAGAATCTGTCTAACACTTGTAAAGAGACAACTTCAACTGTGTCAGATAAGGGAGAAACAAAATGTGCCACATGCCAGACAAGTGGGCGACAACATCCCTTGCAGTAATCTCCAGCCCAAAGCCCTGTGGGGTGTGATGTGTGACTGGAAATGAAACAGGCTGACGGATGCTAATCCACGGAATACAACCTTGATCCAAGCATCAGATTCACAATGCACAGCAATCACAGACACTAAGACTTTGAGAGGCGATGTCATGTCAGGACAGGTGGGAGCAGAGAGGGTGATCGTGACAGAAATCACTTAGGTAGGTCTTATCTCTGCTTCATTTTACTGTCATTACCTCTCATTCCCCTCCCAATGCAAAAGCCTCAGTATAGATTAATTCATGACAGGTTGTATATAACCCGACCACGCATCTTGCTATTAGCACAGAGTTAAAAAGAAGATGGAATTCACACGGTACCTCAGAGCCCGTTAATGGGATTTCTCGCAATGTCTGCTTTCCTGACCTTAACACGCCTGCATAGTGTGTTAATCAGCTTCCATCAGTCACTCAACATTGCTTATTGTTTATGACTTTTTCTGTGTTGGACCTAACATTATAACACTTTAGATAATGGTTACATATTTTCACCAATACCAGGTATTCTTGATCAGTCCTCTCAAAAAGATGCTTATGAATGTCCTAATACCCATTGACATTGTCAGAACAAGCCTCTTAAAATTGCTAAAAAACGAACTCCTCCAATTAGCTCTGTCTCGAAAGCCCAGCTTTATATTTCACAGGCACTGTCATAAATTAATCACGCTGTATATTAAACACTTCAGTTTCCCACTTTTCTCTCAACTCATTTGCATTACAGTGAGGGGCTGTCCCGGCAGGAATAGCTGTCCAAAACAGTTACTGCTTCATTAAATGATGTTCACAGAGTTTACTAATAGTGCCTGATTTCTTAGACAATGATCACATAGTTTACTTTTCAAACATGAACGGCCACAGGGGAAGAAGTGCAACAGAGTTGTATGAGCAAATTCTATAATTGAGCCAGGTACGCAGTACGATCAAGGGACTTTCCACTGAGGAAGATCAGCCTCAGTATTCATACAGTTCTTCAACAGGGACAGACAAACCAATAAGCCGTGAAGCCAGAACAAAATCAGCCTCATTAATTAATTAGGAATGTGGACGCAAGAAGAACTTATGATGCAGCGCTTTGGCAAATTGAAGACCCAAGGTCTCAGCTGCACAGTTAGCCCCCCTCTGCTCTCTTGCTCTCTCTCTCCTCGGCTGCAGAATTGCATTCCCCAGTGTTCTGATGGACACCACAACTCAGAATCTCCAGAGACACCAGGCTGCCGGACTTTGGCACATAAATCCCCACTCTCATGCCCCTCAAGACACGGCTAATTGGGTTTGCGGATTGGTAGGAGCAAAGACAGTGCGCCCAACACAGCATCTCATTAAAACTCGAGCCCAGAGCCAATCAAAAATCAAGGCCCAGCAGCACTGACTCCGATTAAGGTTATTTTTGTTTGTCAATGTGCTGACTTTGTCAGGGGACCCGGGCCTGAAGGAAACTTGCTGTCAAATCTGATTCTGTTAATTGGTGATGTCAGTTCTGAGTTAATGTGGCCTCTGGTCAGAAATGCCTTGAAAAGGGCAGTTCTTTGACCTGGATAGTTCTGCACTTCTGACTGCAACCACTTCGACACCATTTCTTCAGAATAGAGAAGAACCCTGCTCTGAAAGAGCACATCTAACTTCCAATTTGCACACAGCAGGCAACAGGATTACCACTTGCAAACCTAGTGAGTTATTCAACAGAACCAAAATTAGCTAAACATTACTGTTTCTCCTTTTGAACAGACGTATTCAGCTCCTAACTGTTTGCTCTACTTCAGTTGATTCGTACGAACTTTGTCCTGGTTTGCATCTTGCTTTGGGGTGTACTAGCAACACCTTTCCATAATGCCCTGACAGTCTTGCGTGTGTACAGCAGGCATGGCATGAAATCTCCATGAGAATTCACACTTGTGATCCTTTCACTACCTACTATGCCAACAGCCTGAGGTTTCACCAGGAGGGTTAGAGACAGGAAGCTAAGACATACAGGTGTCACTTCACTGAGGAAACACGTCTTGTCGCTACACATCATGTCAACTTGTCCACATTCATTAATGTGTAGATGTATGTACCAGCTATCGGTAGTTCCATTGTTCTGGGCTTTCCATCCCCAGTCAACATGCTTGACATTTAGCACGTGGACATACAGTATAGAGTATTGGTTTGTGCTAAATATGGTTTTGGAGAGACATGACTTGACCCAATTGATGATGACAAATGCAGAGCATAGCTGTTGCTAAGCAGGATACTGAACTTTATTCATGGTTCATTAACAGTTACAAAAAGCGAATTGCCGACTGATTGAAGGTATCCTATTTGTGCATTGATAATTGATATGTTTTAAAAAACGTTTTACCTTACTCTGAGCTAATGACTGCTGTGTGAGTTACTAGTCTTTTTTTTTGAGTTTATGTAGAACAAAACATACACTGCAACAGCAGAAATCGAATGCTGATTAGGGTCCTACTAGGACTTGTATGTTATGTCAAATTAACCAAGAACGAGCATAGAGCAGTAATCAGACATTACGTTTTAGAGGGCCTCAGGAAATGCCAGCATCGAATGGCTCTCTTCTACAGAAGTACATTGTGACAAAGCATGTTTCTGCACGACTGGTTTCTCAAATGTATCAGAGCCTGCTGGAAGAGCTTTCTTGCTGCAAGTCTAAACAAACATCAGCAGACTCCTCGGGGGAAATCTGATATCTTTACTAATGGAGATCATTGACGGATTTCATTGTCAAACATATCAATGAAGTTATTCACGGTCACTGCCGAAGTCAAGAGGTTCTAAGAGTGTCTGAAAGACTAGAAAGACAAAGAACTAAGGGTTGTTTTCTGGTACATTTGGTTAATATCAATAGTTGCGGTTTAAAATCTATAACTTCAGAAACTCTGATCTGAACACAGTGTAATTGCTTCCTCTCATGACAGTGTCAGAATTTATATCAATGCCGTTACATTAGCTGTGAGGTTCCAATGGTGGAATCTTTGTACATTAACATTTAGAGTAGAGGTTTTTCGATGGAGTAGCCTATCTTTCACTGTTAGTCTGTAATGCTTCTGCCAATTTTCCTTTGTTAGAGTTTTGAGAGAAAGATAGGATGAGCAGAAAAGGGTGGGGGGGGGATTCATTGGCAAACATCCAGTCAAGATAGGGTAAACAACAAACATTATAAACTGATACTGGTCTAAGAAACGAGACAGTGCAAGCAAAAGGCTGGACATTAAGAGAAGCGGTCGATCTACGGGGGGAGAAGAGCTGGATGGAAAGACTTCAGATCAGTACCCTATCTTGTTTTCTGAGATGGGGCTGTGCAAATGATTTTCCAAGCTGTCTGAGCTATGAGGAAAATGGACGCTGCATTGTAGTATTAGTCAGCCCCATCAGCGGCTACAGTACTTGATCGTCAGAGACCTATAAATGATAGACGTTAAGAACTGTTTTATGTGACAATGGAAGTACCTCATAGCCTCACAAAGGCCAGTAGCCCATTTTGAACATGGTAACTCAAGTGATGAAAAATTAAAGAGGCACAATTCTCTTTCTCTACAAACTTTTAAGCTTTGAGCACAATTGACCTATTACTCCGGTGGGGGAGATGATAGATTCGGATTAATTAAAATGCATGCAGCTCTTTCTGCAAAAGCCAGACGAGGATCAATCATTCACAGAGAAATGACAGTGATTTTGATCCCCCTCTTTGTCATACGATTCAGATGAGGGTAACTGAAAAATGATAATTGACCAGAATGAAAAAGTCCTTGTCTCTTGAGATTAAATTCACTTCTGTCTCAGCCCTCGGTGGCAAGGCCGACCCACCAGTGTAACGATAGTGAATCAGTCAAACACAGAGAAAAGTTGACAAGCTGAACTATGAGGAGCCTTGAACTGCAACACCGTGGATTAACAGAAGCCCAAATTATCTGTAGTCTATAGTCCCTAATATTTCTGTTAGAAAAAACATGATTTTAGTAGTTTTCTCACATAGTGTGATGGTACATGATCTATTATTGTACAATACATTCGGTAATGTATATAAGTGTTTACAGTATAGCAGCACTTCCTCCACACGCCAAAAATATGAAAATGACCCTTTTAAAAATGAGTCAAACTTGTTTCCTTTATTTTAATAACATGCGCTCTTCCCAGGAACGCTAGCTGTTAGATGTTCCAGTGTTTACCGGGAAAGCTTCAAAAGGAACAAAGCAATGCAATATGTTCCAGTGTTTACTGGGAAAGCGTCAAAAGGAACAAAGCAATGCAATACATGTATTGGGCAATTCAAAGGCACCTTGTAAGCATTTCGAAGTGTTCTCCTACTCACTGTACTTCTTGGAGCACAATTTTGCGCTTTTGTGCTTGTAATATATCCCAGCTAATAGTTCTCTCTTTCTTAGACCATCAACGGAGTAAAGAAAACTCTGCTATTTGCCTGAAATAAGTCTGCAACCTTTATTCCAAGAAAGTAACCTTTTCACTTCTATCAAGTTGAAATGTCATCCTAACAGAAGTAGCTGTGTTTGCTGGTATACCTAAAGATAGCTCTGCAATGCTGCTATAGGGCACCACCATTCACCAGGTCAGATTAGTTTGAAAAGGGAAGGAGCAAAAAAGACTGGGATATGGTATTGCTGTGTGTTCTGATGCGAAGCAGCATATATACTGTACACTGTATAGCTCTGGTAACGACACAGGCGTCACATATCAGAAATCCCATGCATCATTCAAGTTTCAAGTTTTAATGACACATGCACAAGTACAGTAAAAATGCCTTTCTTGCAAGCTCTAACCCAGTGGTCACCAACCAGTCGATTGGTCGATCTCCAAGGCATTCCTAGTAGATCACCAAACATTTCTGCAAAAAAACCAATGATAAAGCCTTGCATTCCTATTGTTTTTATTCTCTTCACAGTGTTGACGGTAGGTGCACTTGATTCAGCAGCCCTAGTGCCGGGAAGGCAAAGTGTTCCCATTTTCAAACATTTTATGTGTCTGAAGGTACAACTCTGCATACCCAGCAGACCCAGAGAGCAAATCAAGTGCACCTATAGGCCTCCCGTTGGCCAATCAGATAGCTCAGATCACCGTGTCTGTACAGTTTCCTCATGCCAAAAGAAGCCTGGAAGCCAGCAAAGTTGATAATGTGAGACTTCAAAACCTTTAAAACCATGACTAGAGAGAAACTCAACGAATACAGCGAAGAGTGGCTGTTTTTATGGGTTAGTTCATGTTTAAGTTGTTATTCAGCACTGTCAACACATCGTTCAGCACTTTTATGAGCCATAAAATGTGCATTCTCCTTACTTTCACTCGCGCTACAACCAGCACTGCAGCTGTAATGAATGAGTAGCAAAGGGTTTCGATAAGCTCGAGTTGTTATTATTTGCGCCTTGTGTCTTTTTTAATATCAAGGAATATTTCACTTTCTCTGGTCATAGGAGTAACAACATGAATTGGTGCATGAAGCAGAAGTAATGCAGTGCGACTTAAGTTTCGTCATCAGCTGGAAGACTGTGTCCCCTTTTCTCAACGGAGGGCGGGAGTGAGGAGGGATGGTAAGTCGCGTGAGAGGCAGCCTCACTGCTGCTCACTCCATCCCTCAGACTGACCATCAGATACAGGCCATAAGTCCAGTAAAAAAAGAAGCACATTATTATACTCACTTAGCTGTGCCTCACAAGTAATACAACACATAATATATTACCAGTGTGATCATGTACATACAGTTTTGAAATATAGTTTTAAAATGGTCTGAGAAGAACAACACCGGCAGGGAAATTCAAGCTTAGCCAATATGCAGTGATAATGTATTGGGTCTATAGTCTGCTGCACAAACCTCATTGCTACAGAACTGTTTTTAATTGGTTAATGTTGCATAGGCTTGCATTTTGACTCAGAAAGTGATCTTGACTCAGAAAAGGTTGGTGAACACATCTCTAAACCCAACAATGCAGAAATCAGTAACAATGTAATACTAAAAATAACAAGATAGAACAAAAACACACAAGATATAAAAATAAGAAATAAGAAGAACACAATAAAGTAAGTAAGCATAGTATACACAGGGTCAGTTCCAGTACCATTTTAACAATGTGCAGGGATACTCTAGGCTCGATGTGTTCATCGTTTAAGCTAAAGGTCACACATTACACTAGGGATGGCTCCTGCTGAGAACCTCAATGGGCCAAAGGTGAAACACACTGTGCTCTATTCTGGGCAATAATGAGATGCACTGCTTCCTGTTTACCTAAATGCTAAACTAAGGCATCTGTTGAAATCCTTAAACTTTTAGATTCACCAATTTCAACCACAGCACTCCAGGTTTTCCTGCTTATCCCACCACAACAACCGGTGCTTCAGAATTAAATGTCTCCCCAATAAAAAAGAACAGATTAGATTAGTATAGATATTTTATTTGAGGTGAATAATGGATATTTAGCATTCTTTAAAATGCTCCCTAGGTTGTGTTGGTTTGCTTTAGTGCTTATTTGTTTATTCTCTCATGTCTCAGCGTGATTTATCCTTGTCCCCCGTTGAGCTGTGCAAAATGAAGTGTAGCTTCTCTCCTGGAGGCTGCCACCAGATACTTCCTGGAAGTTTGGGTTTTACTCAATACGATCCCCTCGCAGAGGAAAATATGGATTTATTTTTGTTAATGTGTTGGCAGTTGCAACATTTTAGGAGTCAGGCCTCAAACTACTCTCTTGTAATGTGTTCTACTCAATGTGAAGCTATGAGGTAATTGTTGTATCTACCTTCTTGCCCTTTGTGCTGTTGTTTGTGCTCAATAATGTTGTACCATGTTTTGTGCTGCTACCATGTTGTGCTGCTGCCATGTTGTGTTGCTACCATGCTGTGTTGTTGTCTTGTGTTTTTTTTTTATATCCCCCGTCCCCGCAGGAGGCCTTTTACCTCTTGGTAGGGCTTCATTGTAAATAAAAACTTGTTCTTAACTGACTTTCCTAGTTAAAATAAGTTTTAAAAAATTCACTCTCCATCTCTCTTAGCCGTTCCGTCTCCCTGGTTAGCTAGCTGTGCTTTCTCATAATCTGATTAGGAAATGCCATTTGAGGTCTGATTAATCAGCCTAATAAGGGCTCTCTCTCTCTGAGCCTTCGTCCCCGTTAGGAGATTAGCATCAGGCTGTAGCTGTATGATTGGGCCTAGTGTAGAGACTGACTGTGTTGAATCTGCTCAGTGCCGATGTGATGAGGAGGGCTGAGCAGCCAACTCTTAGTTGGTCCTATTGATCTGATCGTTTCCAAATGAAGACGGCTAACCGGAGAAAGCCAAGAGTTGGTTAAAGGTGGAGTTTCGTCTTGGCTGCGGTTGATTAACACGTTCCCCTCTTATCTCAGGATGAAAGCAATTGCTGTATTGGCTTGACAGCAAACAGTAATTGCGGGGGATGTTTTGGCCGTGAAGGGAGGTGAGTTTAGGCTCATCAGGCGTAGATGACAGAGGGATGAGAAACGTTCAATAGTAAATTGGTTACAGGAGCCAGCCAATACAAATGCTTATCAAGTGTCAGTAATCAGGGTGAGTGCAGTCTCTCAGATTTGGCATAATGTTAGTGTTACAAATGGATAATATCATGGCCTAACACACTGGGCACACCTAGGCTGGGACAAAATGCATGACGTTTAGAAGGGCAGTGTCGGAGGAAGAAATATTGTTTGTTTGGGTGAGGTAAGGAAATTAGATTATTCCATCTGGCTGTGACCCGGCGTTATGATGATTATCATATATATTATTATACTCAGTAATGCATTTATTCTGGCAGTGATGGAGCGGAGTGTGGTTTTAATCTGCCAGCGTCCCGCCGTCACACGTTCATGCTGTGGCTGGTTTGATAAACTGGTGCTAAGCGCTCCGTGCTATGCGTGGTAAAAAGGGAGAGAGGGAGTTGGCCACTACCAGGCAACCGTCCAGCTGGACAGTTCCCTGCCCCAAGTTTGACATTGGTACACTGCTTCCTTATCATATGTGACTGGGTTGGAAAGGGAAAAAGAATGGACATCAAGCATGTATACAAGTTTTACATGAAACTATGATCGTTTTGGTTTCGCTGACTCCTTAGCGGGGTGTTGCATTTTACAACCATCTCTCTTGAGCAACCGTTGTGTTATCTAAAAGGAAAAGGTCAAACGTATTACCCACGTTTTCCTTTTCAATGTGTATGTTTTACATTTAGATTGGAGTTTTGTCTCGGGTCACAGGCCCAAATCTCTCTCTCTCTCTCTCTCTCTCTCTCTCTCTCTCTCTCTCTCTCTCTCTCTCTCTCTCTCTCTCTCTCTCTCTCTCTCTCTCTCTCTCTCTCTCTCTCTCTCTCTCTCTCTCTCTCTCTCTTTCTTATGTAATGTCTGCCTCTGTATAGCTGAGTAGCAGGGTTAGTGGGCAGCCCTCTCTATTCTGAGACAGAGTCATGAAAGGATCATTATCAGTGACCCCTGAAGTAATAAAAGCACTGGCTTTGTGCATGAGGAGGGAGAGGCTGCAGCGAACAGGCAAAGAGGCCAGGCATCAGTCTTTCGGATGGGACGTTAAACGGGTGTCCTGACTCTCTGAGGTCATTAAAGATCCCATGGCACTTATCGTAAGAGTAGGGGTGTTAACCCCGGTGTCCTGGCTAAATTCCCAATCTGGCCCTCAAACCATCATGGTCACCTAATAATCCCCAGTTTATAATTGGCTCATTCATCCCCCTCCTCTCCCCTGTAACTATTCCCCAGGTCGTTGCTGCAAATGAGAACGTGTTCTCAGTCAACTTACCTGGTAAAATAACGGTAAAATAAAAAAAATAAAAAAAATCAGTGATGGGTCACTACAGGCAAAGAGGCCAGGCTTCAGTGATGGGTCACTACAGGCAAAGAGGCCAGGCTTCAGTGATGGGTCACTACAGGCAAAGAGGCCAGGCTTCAGTGATGGGTCACTGCAGGCAAAGAGGCCAGGCTTCAGTGATGGGTCACTGCAGGCAAAGAGGCCAGGCTTCAGTGATGGGTCACTACAGGCAAAGAGGCCAGGCTTCAGTGATGGGTCACTACAGGCAAAGAGGCCAGGCTTCAGTGATGGGTCACTACAGGCAAAGAGGCCAGGCTTCAGTGATGGGTCACTACAGGCTCTTAGCACAGTGCTTTTCAAATCTTTTTTCCCCTCCCGCCGACTTCACACGGGGACAGTTTTCTCTCACCGCAATTTTCACTGGAGTAATTACAAAAAGTTTCAAAGTGAAAATCTGTCAAGTTACAACAAGTGTTGAGAAGAGCAGGTTGCGGGGTAATTTATATTTCTTATTCGGTGGGTTTGAATTGTAACTTGTTTATTTCTTGTTGGGGATAAACTATTTAGGTTGGGTGATGAATTTTTAAAAAAGCTTTAGAAATGCCCATTGATGGATGGCATAGGCCCTTGGGTTATATTTAGAAATACTTTAGAAGTATTTATCTCTCAGCCTAATAATCCAAGCAATCAGAAAATGGTGACGTGTGTGTGCGGGTGTGAGTGTTTGTGTGTAACAATGAGGTGCATAGTGGTGGTTTCCATGATTCCATGAATGTTGACATCTGGAATCCGTGTGGACATATGATAGTGTATTCTACATGCTTGTGTAGATGGGAGACTCTGCACTCAGCAGATGTTGCAGATAATCTGATTGACAGTTGGCTCCTGGTACTGCCCCGCCCCGTACCAGTTTAACATTGATACCTGAGATAGGTTGTCTAACCATGTTCTCTGTTAGCGTAGAGGGATGGAAGTGCTGTATGTATAGGTCACACATGAATCTAAATGCATTCAGCAGATCTCTTGCCGTACAGATGATAGATTGATATTCCACACGTTTTTTTATTTTTATTAATGTACAAATGAAAGCTGGTGAGCAGATAGGAGCAACTCCAGCGTATCGTTTGCATATAAGACAGCTGTAATTGTAACGATGACACTGCTAGTCAGGAAGCAAGTGGTGAGTTTATTATTATTATTAATAATAATAATAATGATGATGATGATGATGAACATAGAGTGATACAAAACAAGCGCCACGTCTGGACATAAACACATAATTAATACTGCCTGAAGAGTGATGCTAGGGAGTGCCAGATAAAGGGGGAGTAATCAGGGTAGTGATGGAGTCCAGGTGTGTGCCTCATGATGAGGTGCAGGTGTGCATAATTAGGGTTGTCAGGTTTGTGTAATGATGGGTTGCCAGGTGTACGTAATGATGGGTTGCCAGAACCGGGGGTTAGTAAACCGGCGACATCGAGTCGCAGCGAGGCAGCGGGAGTATACATCAGATTCATGAGCACTCAATGTTCCCAGCGCTGACCAAAGCGCGTTCCATTTCTACCTACCTGTCAAAAACACATTTAAAATTGGGAAATACCGAAGAACTAGTGTTTTTTTTCCTTTGGCACCTATTTGGTCACAGAGAGAAGGCATCAACAAGATCACATTCCATACTGCAATGTGTTAATTATCTGATGGATTACGATGTTATGATTCTGTCTGTGCCTACAGCCCTCTGTTGGGCAGCCAGTGAGCTCAGAGACGATTCATCAGACCATCAAGCATGTCTTTTGAATGACACTCAGAGCAGATAGCTATGCCAAAGCCACAAAGAAGGAGATTTAAAGGCCTGCTTGTCTATTCAGACAGCCCTATTGGATGACACTAGGGAATATTGTTCTTGAACTGCTGTAGACGTGGATAGATGAAAATACATAATGTCCCTCTCGTTGGCGTTGTGTCAGAACACTAACACAGTTTATTAGCCTGAATATGACTGCTGTAGGTGTTGTGAAGCTAATGGGGTTGAGGAATGCTCAAAGAAATGCAGCAACATTTGGCCACTGATATTGAATCCCTAAATGACTCGATGTGCCTCGCCCATCGTCATTTCAATATGGCCTATAATATCTTTTGATAAACTAAAATCTTATATGATTTCACAGCCGTCAACCATTTCAGTGAAATCAAATGTGCCTAGACTTCAAAGACGAAGTCCTCAGCAATATTGTGCAAAAAAATCCAGACGACTAATTTTCATATGCCTTGAGCTAGGCCTATATATATTATATTCTTAATTGCACTTCTCTTAATGGATTGACCGGATAGTGGGGTTTTCTCTCATCAGACCCGCTGATTGGCTGAGATGAATGGGGGCCCAGTGTAATGGCTAGTGAGAGTATAGCGATTTTCATTATGCCTAAGTCAAAGAGAGGGCATCTGAGAAATGACCACACATGTGAAACATTGATCACATCCAATTAAGTCAGCCTCTCCACTCCCCCATGATAGACTGCTTGCCTGGCCTGCCTGCCCTGCACAGACAGAGGCCTCGGAAGCTACCCAGCTCATCTTAATCTCATCAAGACTACGCCTCTCTTTCCCTCTACCTCAACGTCACTCATCTGTCCACACATTCATTAATTTAGTCATTCTGTCAATTTGTTATTTATGACAGGTTTGTTTATTCATTAACTACACAGAAAGATGATCAACCCCTGAAGTCTCCCCGGAGGCACCAAGACTATAAAGATCCATCCTTTCTACTATATTCCATTACAAAATCCAGTGCCAGTGGAAGGAACCACTACTCCATCACACTGCACAGTACAGGGCAAAGTAAGATGGCCAATGCAGGATATCAAACCCCTGTCAGCTGAAGGTTACCCAGCTCCAATATAACAACAGAACGAGACAATTAGAGAGGGGGAATAGAGTCATCTCTGGCACTCTTCCACCCTCTAAGCATTGGGGAAAAGTTCCTTGACAATGTCCATCCTGTTGCATCCATTCAGAGGCAGGGATTACTTAATGCGATTACCAGGGCCGCCAAATCAGCCGTGGTGAAAAGAGCCACGTAATTACAGCTGCGAGATGAGGAAGGTGTTTGACAGAGATTAGGAAAGGTGAACTGCAGTGTCCGATAGGGACACAATACTTTTATATGAAACACTTTTACTAAAAGTTCAGGAAGAGTGCGTTTATAGAAACAAAGAGCTTCTCGACAGGTAGACGTTTTGTCTCCTTATGAAGGTCACACTGTGTCCCATGCTGCTCTGGAATGTTTAAGTACCATTGATAGTCTACATTCTTCAACATAATGCTGAAATGATTGATGATGGTAATCATAGTAGGCTATAGCTGGTTTGACCCAGATCTGACATGACCAGATTAGTTTACCTGAAGGGAAGTATGACAGTAGGTTTGCATCATCAATGAGTTCGGCCTTGACAAACCATGACAGTAAGTCTACCACCCCATTCACCCTGTTACTCCCTGTCTAGATGTCTTTCATATGAGGAATGGTATTCATTCTCTCCCGTCATATGGGCATTGACATTTCATTTGCTACCAAAGGCCCTCCTGTGGATACGGTTACATGTCTTGAGTTTCATTTCTGAAGATGAACTCTGGGAGATTGAGACCTTCTTAATGATACATGGATGAACATTTGATTTGTAATTACGCAGATGAAGTTGCTCGGCGATATGAGCGCTATCATGTTGCTTCTCCACTAAATGGATTGGATGTGAGAAGTAATTAGGTGCTTGCCCGTCTCTGAGATTGTTTAACCGTTTTAACTACATATCTAAGCAATCTATCATAAGGCCAGCAGCTAAACCGCCCTGCACCCTCCGTTAAAGTATTGAGCAGGATATCAATACTCTATTGTTTTTCTAAATAAGCACTGATGACCGCCTGTTAAGGTGTAATGTGTTGACAGTAAGATGGAGAGGTCACGACCCTTAAGGTGCCATTAGCGTATCACTACAGGGACTCTATGTGACGCATGTGTATGTTTAGCACGCACATGGCTGGTAGATGTAGAGAAACATTCAACACCTTGTCATTTAGTTTGGTCTTTCCTCCCTTTAGCACATCATTCAGAGCACGTAATTACTTTCCCAGTAAGACATTTTTCTTCAAGTGTGCCTTTAAGCTTTATGTTGAGTCAAGCGGTTGGCAGCTCATTTGAATTGGGAGACATCACTTGCAATTTGTGTGAAGTAGCATTGCTTCAGTTACTTCACTTTGCAATAAAGGAGCTTAATGTCCAGGCAGCTATAGTAGTTGTTTTCTTTGGTTTGGGACAGAGGAGGCTGTGAATGGCTTAGTAGTCTTGAGTTGGAAATTGTGTGTTGGTGGCATGCTATGCTTGTTGCTTACATCGGAAGTTATGAGAATAACAGAGAAAAAGGTCATGTTTAAGTGTTAAATTAAACATCAACTTATCCGTCGAGGTTGAAATAACATTTTGTTTGTATCCTATTGGCCTAATCTGTTTTGTTGTAAAGGACAGTAGATTTGAACTGTCTCAAACCCATCCCAGGGGGACTAACAGTCACACCAATGTGCTTGTATACAGGGCCACATTGTTCTCACATATTATATTCGAGTAGATTTAAGTTAATTAAACGTTTATGTCTGCATATGACACCACAGCGACAGTGGTTCACAATGCAGGTCGGGGCTCTCAGAAGAGTATGCCACCGTGTTATATCATCTGGTACTATGTCATCTGGTACTATATCATCTGGAACTATGTCATCTGGTACTATATCATCTGGTACTATGCCATCTGGTACTATATCATCAGGTACTATATCATCTGGCTTACCTGCAAGAAATTCATTATGTATCTATCTCTATGTGACTGTAGCCTACATTTTACCCTCATCCAACCGCTGCCAATCATAATTTCTTGGGGGAGGGTGAGAAGGAAGGCAGCCAATGAGAGTATAAGGGAGTAACAGGAAATCGTGTCCAAAGTGACACCCACAAGGTCTCTGATTTACAAAAAAGAAGAGGAATCCCGTCTTTCTATATATCACCTACATGTATACCAAGGAGAGAAATGAGGCTTATCGCCGAAGCAGTCGGCCATCCATCAGCGATTTCTCACAGTTTATCAGGCTGCCCTAGTCGAAACATACACAAGGATGTCAGTTTATCAGGCTGCCCAAGTCGAAACATACACAAGGATGTCAGTTTATCAGGCTGCCCAAGTCGAAACATACACAAGGATGTTAGTTTATCAGGCTGCCCAAGTCGAAACGCACACGATGATGTCAGTTTATCAGGCTGCTCAAGTCGAAACACACACGATGATGTCAGTTTATCAGGCTGCTCAAGTCGAAACACACACGATGATGTCAGTTTATCAGGCTGCTCAAGTCGAAACACACACGATGATGTCAGGCATGAATCAAAGGATGACACCTCACATTCAGGACTTAGACGGGTGCCCTTTCCCCATTCCCAGAGCTGGCCGCTGTCCCTGCTGTGTCTCTGACAACCACTTTAACCTCTATGAATCTGAGGACTTCGCATGTTGGAGAATTTTGGAGTATGTTGAAGCATGTTGGAACATATCGGAGCATGTCGGAGCATGTTGAAGAATGTTGAAGCATGTTGAAGCATATTAGAGCATGTTAAAGCATGTTGAAGGATGTCGAAGGATATGGAAGAATGTTGGAGCATGTTGACGCATGTTGATGGACATGTAGTTTTGTGAGTTGTGACTTGGGTTCTGTCACTAGAGAGGTCACTGTATGTAGCTAATAATTGCATTGGCAGTTTTTTCTGCCCTGTAACATCTTTGCTGTTTTACTTATTAATGTAAATACAATTTGATTACCTTAATCTAACCTTGGATTAAATAATGATACGAGAGAAAGTTGAGGTACTCTCACCACTCAGTTTCTTGTGATTCCTACTGAACTCTGTAGTGTTAATCCCATATTGAAGGTGAACATTTCGAATCCCCAATTCATTAGTAAAAACCAGAAGTCACCAAAACGTCCATGTTTTTCTCCTGAAATATCAGAGTGCATAGCTTCCCTTTGATTTCCAGTTGTTATCAGTGATTATGAATGAGCTGGAAGAAAAGCTTGTTGTTGTTCCTCCTCCTTCACCATAACAACCTGCACATCTAAAGGACTGCTGCATGCACTATACCCTGCCTGGAACAATCCACTTTCATTCAGAATGCAGTGGAACGAGGAGATGAGAGTTTCGGGGGAAGGGTAGGGTTCTGTCTCTTATTTTTAGACTCCCTGCTGATCACTCACTTTCTGCCATCTATAAATTACCACGACAGTTGTCCCATTGATATGATTAACTAGATTGTTTATGACAGGAGAGGTTGTAATTAATTTAGCATCAACCCAATGTTGTACCGTTATGTAGCTCTTTGTAAATGAGCAAAGCACACAAGTAAAGAGGATCTGGCTTAGATAGTTAGTTGGACTCACATTTTTCTGGTCCCCTTTACTAATGGAGGAAGTGAATTATTTAAAATTGAGATATCTCTAGGAATGCAAGGCAGGGAGCCAGCTGTGATCCACCCTGCCACACAATTCTCTGTTCTCTCTCTCTCTCTCTCTCTCTCTCTCTCTCTCTCTCTCTCTCTCTCTCTCTCTCTCTCTCTCTCTCTCTCTCTCTCTCTCTCTCTCTCTCTCTCTCTCTCTCTCTCTCTCTCTCTCTCTCTCTCTCTCTCACTCTCTCACTCTCTCTCTCTCTCTCTCTTCTTTTCTCTCTCAGTCAGACTGTCCATCAGCATCAGAGAGTGGATGTTTTGGATGCCCCATTTGTTTAACTGAACGTCTTTCTATTATGAAAGTACAGAGAGAGTGGGTGCATCCATTGTAGCGCTGCAGGGCCTCCGAGGCTGCATGTCACTCGGGTTCACCATGTACATTTTCACTATAACCCACAATGTCTGGGTTGTACTTTGCCAAGATCAGACTTTTCCGAGATCAGACATGAGCACCCCACTCTACGGGCCAAGTGTCTCAATAAACCTCCTAGCTGATCTTCCATCGTCGGCTTCGACATCTCTAAGCGGGGAAGTCACCCAGAAAATTACATTTTTACAAGTTACACACTCACTTGCTGTCAAATGCAAATTCTAGTGTGTGTGACTCCTTTACATTTCTTAATTAACTCACTCGGAAGGAAAGCTAAAGGCTTGTAATGGAAGATTATGTATACATTCAATTGGTGTTGAACACAGACGCAATATTTGGTCTTGGGCCATTATGAGTGCGGCATTGCAATTATAATAGTGGTGATGAATGGTAATGACCCACAAGTGTATGGCCTTATCGTGGTCCCCCTGCTAATGCTATTGCTAACAGACTCTTGTTGGAGTCGCTTTATGGCTGCACACTCCTGTCTCAGAAGACAAACAGCCTGGATAGATAATTCAATATGTTTTCTCATTAATGTACAGCTAGGGGCCCATTTAGATTGACGCAAAGCTAATGTCTTTCCAAGGCGGATTTTGGACTTCTTTTCTACACTTCAGTAAACTTGACTAAGAAATAGCTAGAGGAAGAGTAGACATAGCACATCCATTCACTCTCTTTGGGTGTTACAGGTCGTAGCATATCCAGTCACTCTCTTTGAGTGTTACAGGTCGTAGCATATCCAGTCACTCTCTTTGGGTGTTACAGGTCGTAGCATATCCAGTCACTCTCTTTGGGTGTTACAGGTCGTAGCATATCCAGTCACTCTCTTTGGGTGTCACAGGTCGTAGCATATCCAGTCACTCTCTTTGGATGTTACAGGTCGTAGCATATCCAGTCACTCTCTTTGGGTGTTACAGGTCGTAGCATATCCAGTCACTCTCTTTGGGTGTTACAGGTCGTAGCATATCCAGTCACTCTCTTTGGGTGTTACAGGTCGTAGCATATCCAGTCACTCTCTTTGGGTGTTACAGGTCGTAGCATATCCAGTCACTCTCTTTGGGTGTTACAGGTCGTAGCATATCCAGTCACTCTCTTTGGGTGTCACAGGTCGTAGCATATCCAGTCACTCTCGTTGGGTGTTACAGGTCGTAGCATATCCAGTCACTCTCTTTGGGTGTTACAGGTCGTAGCATATCCAGTCACTCTCTTTGGGTGTCACAGGTCGTAGCATATCCAGTCACTCTCTTTGGATGTTACAGGTCGTAGCATATCCAGTCACTCTCTTTGGGTGTTACAGGTCGTAGCATATCCAGTCACTCTCTTTGGGTGTTACAGGTCGTAGCATATCCAGTCACTCTCTTTGGAGGTTACAGGTCGTAGCATATCCAGTCACTCTCTTTGGATGTCACAGGTCGTAGCATATCCAGTCACTCTCTATGGAGGTTACAGGTCGTAGCATATCCAGTCACTCTCTTTGGGTGTTACAGGTCGTAGCATATCCAGTCACTCTCTTTGGGTGTTACAGGTCGTAGCATATCCAGTCACTCTCTTTGGGTGTTACTGGTCGTAGCATATCCAGTCACTCTCTTTGGGTGTTACAGGTCGTAGCATATCCAGTCACTCTCTTTGGGTGTTACAGGTCGTAGCATATCCAGTCACTCTCTTTGGATGTTACAGGTCGTAGCATATCCAGTCACTCTCTTTGGATGTTACAGGTCGTAGCATATCCAGTCACTCTCTTTGGGTGTTACAGGTCGTAGCATATCCATTCACTCTCTTTGGGTGTTACAGGTCGTAGCATATCCAGTCACTCTCTTTGGGTGTCACAGGTCGTAGCATATCCAGTCACTCTCTTTGGATGTTACAGGTCGTAGCATATCCAGTCACTCTCTTTGGGTGTTACAGGTCGTAGCATATCCAGTCACTCTCTTTGGGTGTTACAGGTCGTAGCATATCCAGTCACTCTCTTTGGGTGTTACAGGTCGTAGCATATCCAGTCACTCTCTTTGGAGGTTACAGGTCGTAGCATATCCAGTCACTCTCTTTGGGTGTTACAGGTCGTAGCATATCCAGTCACTCTCTTTGGGTGTCACAGGTCGTAGCATATCCAGTCACTCTCGTTGGGTGTTACAGGTCGTAGCATATCCAGTCACTCTCTTTGGGTGTTACAGGTCGTAGCATATCCAGTCACTCTCTTTGGGTGTCACAGGTCGTAGCATATCCAGTCACTCTCTTTGGATGTTACAGGTCGTAGCATATCCAGTCACTCTCTTTGGGTGTTACAGGTCGTAGCATATCCAGTCACTCTCTTTGGGTGTTACAGGTCGTAGCATATCCAGTCACTCTCTTTGGGTGTTACAGGTCGTAGCATATCCAGTCACTCTCTTTGGGTGTTACAGGTCGTAGCATATCCAGTCACTCTCTTTGGGTGTTACAGGTCGTAGCACATCCAGTCACTCTCTTTGGGTGTTACAGATGCATCTTTTGGGACAGTCCTGTTGGGCTACTCTGTACCAGTGCTGTGGAGCACTCTGAACCTGATGTCTGCTGTGTGACTGTACACCTCAGATGTTGCTGGGATGAGCCAATCTCATACCTGATCTAACTTTTATTGGACTGCTATCACTGTTTCCACAGAAACTAGCCTCTCATTACCCATCAGTGACCCTGATCAATCCACTGATGATGCAATAACCTTTTTCATTAATACAAGTGGGCTTTTTTAAGTGTCGCTATTGGGCTGTTTGGCTATTTATATGCCCATGTGGAAACCTCCTTAATGTGTTAGAGGCTGGTCCAATCATGGCTTCACCTCCTCACTGTTTGGAGGCCTATCTATAGGACATGCATAATTCACTGAGCGTATCTGAACTCTGGGAATAGATTCATCACCACAAAGGGAATAGATGGCTATGTTTGATTGGTCACATGTTGAGTGGATAGGAACTCCCATAAATTCTGTGCCTCAATAACAGTTCAGTGGAGGTGGGAGACATTAATTTAATATACTGTATATTAATGTTATGTAGAATAGTATGAATAGTCTGCCGAGTGCAGCAGAGTTCTAAGGCACTGCATCGCAGTGCTTGAGGCGTCACTACAGACCCAGGTTCGATCCCAGGTTCTGTCACAACCGGCCGTGACCGGGAGTCCCATGAGGCGGCGCACAATTGGCCCAGCGTCATCCGTGTTAAGGGAGGGTTTGGCCGGGGTGGCTTTACTTGGCTCATTGTGCTCTAGCGACTCCTTGTGGCGTGCCGGGTGCCTGCAGGTAGACTTCGATCGTCAGTTGAGCGGTGTTTCCTTCGACACATTGGTGCTTCCGGGTTAAGCGGGCAGGTGTTTGGCGGGTCATGTTTCGGAGGACGGATGACTAGACCTTTGCTTCTCCCGAGCCTGTGAGGGAGTTGCAGCGAGGAGACAAGATTGCAATTGGATCGCAATAGGATATCACAGAATTGGGGAGAAAAAGGGGGTAATTTACAAAAAAAAATTATTTTTAAAGAATAGTATAATATTAACCCATAATATGTGTTGATACACTATTCACTATTATGGTGATACTGAATCCCGCATGACAAATTAAGCCTATTTCCAGCATTCGTGTAAGCCTGTAAATGTGTTTAGCGGCATAGCCCAATCAAGCAGATATTCTGAGACATTCCCCTGTGAAGAAATCCCCATCGGGCCACTCGCATACCTGACTGTAATCAATGACTTGGTTCCTGTAATTACTGTTTACCTTCGCTCATTATTCTCCCAGCTTTAATTCAACCATACAATAGTCTTCATGTGGAGGAAATGTGACCTTAATTGGGTAGTTTCCATGGCACATACATCCTGCAACGGTGGTATTGTACATTGAAGGAATAGAGGTCAGAGATCAAAGCTGCCTAAGGCAGAAGCTTTTCAATCACCCTCCCACACATCCGTCCTCTCTCTTCTCTCTTTGCCTTTGTGTCCATTTAGAATCTCTTTGTAATTGTCCACCGGGTCGACCAGAAACAAAAGATGATCAACAGTTCTTTGGAAGACTGAGCCACAGCAAATTGCTCACACATAGCGGTTCAAACAGCAGTGCAGAGCGATTCATATCTTGACATTTAGAACGTAATTAAAAGCGAGGAGTGAAATGACCCAAGCACGGTCAACCACTTATTACACACACACACACACACACACACACACACACACACACACACACACACACACACACACACACACACACACACACCACACACACACACACACACACACACACACACACACACACACACACACACACACACACACACACACACACACACACACACACACACACACACACACACAGGCACACACAGGCACGCACAGACACACACAAGCACGCTAGGGCAACAGAGATTCGGTTGTCACATCTGATATATCTAGTGAGAGAATGCCTCACGGCCACTTGTTTCAATCACAAATAAGCAGGCTTCACTGGACATAAACCCATCGGCTGAGTGGTGGCTGCCCCTTTATGCAACAGACCTGATAAGGCCACATAGAGCTAGTTGTATAGAAATAATAGTTTGATATTGATTTTCATTTTGTCATGGTAGGGTATTCTGTATAGAACTCTGTAAGCTGATATTGGTATGAGAAGGTATACATAAACTATGGAAACAAGTCCTGATGCTCTGTGGCCTGGAGTAGAGATTTACAGTATAATCAGGAAATTGTTACGTTACCATTCAATATTCTCCACTACCCTAACATGCATCCCACCCTGTTTCTGTGAATATTCTCAGGGTGCTGTGTGTTATGGCATTCCATTCAAGGCCTATCAAATAAGATGACATGAGAAACATTGTTCGTCATCCCATAGTGACTGCCAATGCTGTTTCTTTCCTGTGCTCTATTCACTCAAATGTTCTCTGTAAGTACAGTGCTCCTAAAAAAGAACAAGATTGAGGACAGCAGCAGACATTTCCGTTTGACGCCCCCACACTCCTCTAATGATACACCGCCATGTCTTATTTGTGCATGTAGAGACGGCTGTTGGAACATTTACAAGATACAGTACATCAAGCATAACAAAAGCCAGGGTTCAGTAGAATATTTTTCCCGGTAAATATTACTGCACCATCTCTATTTAGAAAAGGGAGCTGGTTTGAAGACATTTTCTTCAGGAGGATGGGGCGGCAGCGTAGCCTAGTGGATAAAGCATTGGACTAGCAACCGAAAGGTTGCAAGATCAAATCCCCGAACTGTCAAGGTACAAATCTGTCGTTCTGCCCCTGAGTAAGGCAGTTAACCCACTGTTCCTTGGCCGTCAATGAAAATAAGAATTTGTTCTTAACTGACTTGCCTAGTTAAATTAAGGTAAAAAAAGATACAGCTGAAATACTTCACAAAGTAGTCGATGGATAAGTCAAAAGTGTCTGTAACTATCAATTAATCAATAACCACTTTCAGAAATGAGCTCAGCTAGCATGCTTCTGGTGTCCTCATAAAAGCCTTCGCTATTTTCCATTGACAGAACTGGTGGTGACGTACAGACGTTGCCAGGTCCGGAATCCAAACTGAATAGCCAGTCTCCAGACCTGAACCCAATAGAAAATCTTTGGAGGGAGCTGAAAGTCCGTATTGCCCAGCGACAGCCCCGAAACCTGAAGGATCTGGAGGAGTGGGCCAAAATCCCTGCTGCAGTGTGTGCAAACCTGGTCAAGAACTACAGGAAACGTATGATCTCTGTAATTGCAAACAAAGGTTTCTGTACCAAATATTAAGTTCTGCTTTTCTGATGTATCAAATACTTATGTCATGCAATAAAATGCAAATTAATTACTTAAAAATCATACAATGTGATTTTCTGGATTTTCTAGATTCCGTCTCTCACAGTTGAAGTGTACCTATGATAAAAATTACAGACCTCTACATGCTTTGTAAGTAGGAAAACCTGCAAAATCGGCAGTGTATCAAATACTTGTTCTCCCCACTGTATATGGTGGCGTACAGTTCCACAGCATTCTAACCTAGCACATTGAAATATGCCAAATCTGCTCACTAGGTGTTAATCACATCAGCTTTTAAGTATGCAACCTGCTTTAATTCTCCCATTTCCATGCCTAATTGGCTATCCGGCGCACACATTGACAGAAGCAGAAACCCGTGGACACTGTATATGAGAGGCTAAAGCAGTGTAAACTAAACAGTGAAGCAAGGATCTCCGGCTCCTGGCAGACAGTTATTTAAAGGTGCTGCTCTCTTTTCCTTCTACCTGTTTTTTCTACCTCTAAACACTCTCAACTCCCCATCTTCCTCTCACCTCACATCTTAATTCTGCCCCTCCGTCTGTCTATTTCATATAATATCCTTCTTGAGACATGTCCACATCTGCCCCCATCTGTCTCAGATTCCAGACCCCATACTCAACTTCTTTACATCATGGCACAATTAGCCAGCTGAGAATGTTCTCACTATGTCATTAAGATTCCAGCGATGGACCATGCTGTGTTGTCATGTGTTGCTGCCTTGCTATGCTGTTGTCTTAGGTCTCTCTTTATGTAGTGTTTTGTTGTCTCTCTTGTTGTGATGTGTGTTTTCTCCTCAGGAGGAGAAGAGGCTGAATCACCCAAATTCCTGTGTTGAACTATGCGAGCAAATCCCATGAAAACCCAGCCTCTCCAACACCTGCCTTTGAGAAGAAATACCATGTCAGTCAGTGCATGTGCTCAACAGTATGTTATTACCAGCAGCACTGAGGACCTCTCACCCTGCATGTGCACAGGCCTTATTTATTTCCATGGTGTTTTCGTGTCTCTTTAAATCACCATGTCTGCCTGTCATTTGATACACTGGTCTAGTAGTATGAAGGTGTGATGAACTATTAGATCTATTATAAGTCACACCAGGATTGATTCATTGCTTTCAACCCATTCGCATTCGGGGAACCATCCGCACTCTGTCCCTTTGTCCAACGCTCTATTTCTACCAGGACAATAACGCTCAATATGGGCCTCCTCAATCTTGTCACTTTAAGCGCGATCAATGCGACTTTCCCTCCGACTGAATGGAATTGGATACCAGCTCTCCTCTGCTTCTCTCACAGTGGATACAACATAACAATCAATACAGTCTGCTGAGGGAGAAACACAGCAACAACCAAAAAACAACTAAGAATGCCTAGGCTGAATTAAATGCTTCATGAAGGTTGAGCTTGATAAAAATAAAATGCTGGCGTTTACCAACAAGCCTTTGGACACCGCAGAGGTTCCTCTCCAGCATTAGAATGTAATGAAATTCATTCAGTAAATAACTGTAAATAGCACACTTGCAAGCCTAGTCTTGAAAAGGTTATATTTTTCATTGTCAAAGCCTTATTGTTAAAAATATATATATTTGCTCATAGAAATGGCATACAAGAGTGACCATCTAAAAAGCGTACCATATTGCATAATTCAAATAACGCCACAGAACACTGCCTTAAGAAAAACACAAAATGGCTATAGAGTTTTATATAGAGTGGGAGACGACTACTTTTTTGGGTGGGACATCACAGTGTTTGGGGGGGGGGGAACAAAATTTGAACAATTCGTTTTATGGGTCACCCCTCTTCCTAATAGGTGAATTGTCATATGACACGTGTTCATGGTGATGATCAATGAGTTGTCAGTGGGTTGCAGAGTGCTCCACTCCAATGAGATGGAATGAAGTGAGTCTTGGACCACAGTCCTCAGCAATGGAGATTCATCTACATGAACAGTTAAGCCTCCTGTTGGTTGGGAGAGGTATAAGTGCCTGGTGTTTGGCCGTACTGATTGTTAGTTGTTTGCCTTAAGGATTCCGTTGAACATTGTGCGTGTGTGGATGTTGTTGGGGGAAAATGGTTCTGCTACAGCCTAATGCTATGTAAACACTTGAGTTGAATAGTCCTATATGTACTGTATCAACTGGTAATTTTCCATAACTGTCCAGTACTCTCTTCACACACCGCACAAAGGAGTGAATTGCTGCTGGCTCCTTATCGCTTCGGGTACTAGAGGCCCAGTACAAGGCCAAATTCTTCTTCTATCTGAATATACTTTACAGAACTCATCACTACCCTCTCTAAGACACACAGGCTGTGAGAACGGGTTAGAACCTGTTCTTGTTTGTTCAATGCATTAAGGAAGTGGAGCCAAGTCCCCCGTATCTCTCAACTTAGCAGCTCTTTGTGTAGAAGAAGTATATCGTGACTGTGTGATTCTGTAACTTTTCAGTTCATCTCCGGTTTATCCTGAGTGTGATCTCCCTTGCAATTGCTTGAATAAACTCTTATTAACTTGATCATGAGCTCTGCCTGATCCTTGGAACGAGTTTTCCTCAACAATGTGGATAGATCTGTGTGTGTGTGCTCAGGTCTACGTGTGCATCCCTGTCTGGCCTTGGAGCCCGGACTGAAAGCAGGGCAGGGTTGGAAGGTTACTGGTTGCTAATTGGAAGGGCACTCCCACTGAGCTCTCAGTCAGCACTGGCGCTGCCCTCTCCTGTCAATCCCTGCCAGGGAGCCGACGAGCACGGCACCACACTGACCTGACAGTCCTCTGGGAAGTGCTCCCTCTCACACGGCAAACAAACCACCGCTTTGATGCTGCAGCTCCACCAACAACACCACTGTTGAGAGGCAGACACTGCCACTGCAGCACCGCAGCACCATTTACACACAGACCTCTATCTCCATCAGAGATGCAGAAGAGCTTTGAACTGAGAGGGAATGTGTGGCTGGCAGGGTGGACTGATACTGTGTCCTCTGTTATCTCAGCATTACCAGTGAGGCTGTTGATATGGAGCACTAGGCTAACCCATTGCTGTTGTTTATATGGAGCACTAGGCTAACACATTGATGTTGTTGATATAGAGCACTAGGCTAACACATTGCTGTTGTTGATATAGAGCACTAGGCTAACACATTGCTGTTGTTGATATAGAGCACTAGGCTAACACATTGCTGTTGTTGATATAGAGCACTAGGCTAACACATTGCTGTTGTTGATATAGAGCACTAGGCTAACACATTGCTGCTGTTTATATGGAGCACTAGGCTAACGCATTGGTGTTGTTTATATAGAGCACTAGGCTAACACATTGCTGTTGTTGATATAGAGCACTAGGCTAACACATTGCTGTTGTTTATATAGAGCACTAGGCTAACACATTGCTGTTGTTTATATAGAGCACTAGGCTAACGCATTGGTGTTGTTTATATAGAGCTCTAGGCTAACACATTGGTGTTGTTTATATAGAGCACTAGGCTAACACATTGCTGTTGTTTATATAGAGCACTAGGCTAACACATTGCTGTTGTTTATATAGAGCACTAGGCTAACACATTGCTGTTGTTTATATAGAGCACTAGGCTAACACATTGCTGTTGTTTATATAGAGCACTAGGCTAACACATTGCTGTTGTTTATATAGAGCACTAGGCTAACACATTGCTGTTGTTGATATAAAGCACTAGGCTAACACATTTCTGTTGTTTATATAGAGCACTAGGCTAACACATTGCTGTTGTTTATATAGAGCACTAGGCTAACACATTGCTGTTGTTTATATAGAGCACTAGGCTAACACATTGGTGTTGTTTATATAGAGCACAAGGCTAACACATTGCTGTTGTTTATATAGAGCACTAGGCTAACACATTGCTGTTGTTTATATAGAGCACTAGGCTAACACATTGCTGTTGTTGATATAAAGCACTACACTAACATATTGGTGTTGTTCATATGGAGCACTAGGCTAACACATTGCTGTTGTTTATATAGAGCACTAGGCTAACACATTGCTGTTGTTTATATAGAGCACTAGGCTAACACATTGCTGTTGTTTATATAGAGCACTAGGCTAACACATTGCTGTTGTTGATATAGAGCACTAGGCTAACACATTGCTGTTGTTTATATAGAGCACTAGGCTAACACATTGCTGTTGTTGATATAGAGCACTAGGCTAACACATTGGTGTTGTTTATATAGAGCACTAGGCTAACACATTGCTGTTGTTTATAAAGAGCACTAGGCTAACACATTGCTGTTGTTTATATAGAGCACTAGGCTAACACATTGCTGTTGTTTATATAGAGCACTAGGCTAACACATTGCTGTTGTTTATATAGAGCACTAGGCTAACACATTGCTGTTGTTTATATAGAGCACTAGGCTAACACATTGCTGTTGTTGATATAAAGCACTACACTAACATATTGGTGTTGTTCATATGGAGCACTAGGCTAACACATTGCTGTTGTTTATATAGAGCACTAGGCTAACACATTGCTGTTGTTTATATAGAGCACTAGGCTAACACATTGCTGTTGTTTATATAGAGCACTAGGCTAACACATTGCTGTTGTTGATATAGAGCACTAGGCTAACACATTGGTGTTGTTTATATAGAGCACTAGGCTAACACATTGCTGTTGTTTATAAAGAGCACTAGGCTAACACATTGCTGTTGTTTATATAGAGCACTAGGCTAACACATTGCTGTTGTTTATATAGAGCACTAGGCTAACACATTGCTGTTGTTTATATAGAGCACTAGGCTAACACATTGCTGTTGTTTATATAGAGCACTAGGCTAACACATTGCTGTTGTTGATATAAAGCACTACACTAACATATTGGTGTTGTTCATTTGGAGCACTAGGCTAACCCATTGCTGTTGTTTATATAGAGCACTAGGCTAACACATTGCTGTTGTTTATATAGAGCACTAGGCTAACACATTGCTGTTGTTTATATGGAGCACTAGGCTAACGCATTGGTGTTGTTTATATAGAGCACTAGGCTAACACATTGCTGTTGTTGATATAGAGCACTAGGCTAACACATTGCTGTTGTTTATATAGAGCACTAGGCTAACACATTGCTGTTGTTTATATAGAGCACTAGGCTAACACATTGGTGTTGTTTATATAGAGCACTAGGCTAACACATTGGTGTTGTTTATATAGAGCACTAGGCTAACACATTGCTGTTGTTTATAAAGAGCACTAGGCTAACACATTGCTGTTGTTTATATAGAGCACTAGGCTAACACATTGCTGTTGTTTATATAGAGCACTAGGCTAACACATTGCTGTTGTTTATATAAAGCACTAGGCTAACACATTGCTGTTGTTTATATAGAGCACTAGGCTAACACATTGCTGTTGTTTATATGGAGCACTAGGCTAACGCATTGGTGTTGTTTATATAGAGCACTAGGCTAACACATTGCTGTTGTTGATATAGAGCACTAGGCTAACACATTGGTGTTGTTTATATAGAGCACTAGGCTAACACATTGCTGTTGTTTATATAGAGCACTAGGCTAACACATTGCTGTTGTTTATATAGAGCACTAGGCTAACACATTGCTGTTGTTTATATAGAGCACTAGGCTAACACATTGCTGTTGTTGATATAAAGCACTACACTAACATATTGGTGTTGTTCATATGGAGCACTAGGCTAACACATTGCTGTTGTTGATATGAAGCACTAAGCTAACACATTGCTGTTGTTGATATGAAGCACTAGGCTAACACATTGGTATTGTTGATATGAAGCACTAAGCTAACACATTGCTGTTGTTGATATGAAGGACTACCCTAACGAATTGCTTCACACATTCACTCTTTTCTTTCAAAGGTACATTTTTACAGTGTTATTAGAACAATTGGAGAGCATCCATTTAAGTCACACCAGGCGATATCAGCGATATCAGTGTGTAGGAATGTTGTGGGAGCTGGGGAAATAGCCGTTTAAATGGTAGACACTTTTACTGCGCTTTGCTCGACAAATTCATTTAGACAGCCATTGATAAGAGTTCAGCGACGAGTCAGTTTTCCTCCCATATGAGATGCTTTTCTCAGTCTCCTGAGAGCTTGAACAAGCTGCTGAAATTCCACACTACCACTCTAATGAGCAGTGACAAAATGAACAGAGATAATCTCCACATCAACCTTCAGAATGTCACACACACACACCTCACAACTATGCTGCAGTGACTGACTGGCCCATGCCCCAGGCACTTATGAAGATTCACCTCAAGGAATTATACAGAGGAATGGCAGAAGATTGGATGTGGAATGATTCATATATATTTTACCTTTATTTTACCAGGTTAGTCTCATTGAGATTGGCCATTTATTTTACAAGAATATCTAGCAAAATAGGACAGTCCTATACCTCTGCACTCTAAATAAATGGACCAATCTCTAGCTGCCTTCAAGTTGTCTTTACGTTCCCAGGAGGTTATGTGTAGAAGTGAGGAGGTTGAGTGAATACATAATTTCCCACACATCACATACATATTTCAGATAATGAAATACAACCTGCCAGTATGTTGGGGTGGCAGGGTAGCGTAGAGGTTAGAGCGTTGGACTAGTGAGCATTGGACTAGTAACTGAAAGGTTGCAAGTTCAAATACCTGAGCTGACAAGGGAGAAATCTGTCGTTCTGGCCCTGAACAAGGCAGTTAACCCACTGTTCCTAGGCTGTCATTGAAAATAAGAATCTGTCTTAACTGACTTGCCTAGTTAAATAAAGGTACAATTTCAATAAATGTTGAACAGGATGATAATGATCTACCGACCATGAAGTCCAAAATATTTTATTTCAGATAAAAATTCATAAAGACGATCGAAGAAAATGACACACGCTTATACCAGGGCAGACATACGACTTTTCAAATAAACATTAAGGTATGTAGATTTTAAATCCATAACAACACAGCAGGGTGTATGCTTCACTGTCAGTTAGAAGTGAACTAGTTCTGTGTAGTCAAGTAAAGGATTTAGGATTTAGGGTCTCCCTTATGTTGCTGTGACTCATTGGTTGAGATTTACACACGGGCAGTGGACTGTGCACATTTTTAAGCCAACCGAAGGCTGCAAAATTTCACACATGAAAATACACAGAGCTCATGCATTAAATACCTACTTAGCTCAGATACAGGACGGATGTTAATGGCCCAAGCTTGAGGGTGTGAGCTTTGGCCAACAGATAATCTTCTCTATTTGCAATGAATAAAAACTGGATCATAGGCAATATGTAACTTTGCTTGACAAAGAACTTCAAATGCGAGCATGTACACCTTTGAAGCTCCATTTCCAATATATTTGACCAAACGTCTTTCTCATTCGAAGACAACATGGAACAGGCTCCCTTGGGGCAGATGTGAAAGTCCATTTGGAGTGAGGAGCCATTAGCGTGCAGTCATGATCCAGCACTCAGTTTGTCGTTACATTCTAGGTGTCCTTGTTAGATATAGCACTAGTGAGATGAATGGAGCAGGGGCCAATGCTAACAGTAGAGCCACCTTCACATACCAAACATTAGTTGTGAAGAGTTTCAAGATATTTTAAGAGAGAAGGAGTGGTGAAAGGGAGGTGTTTGTTGATTGAATACTTTCATGAGTAGAACTGATAATTACGGTTGTGTATGAAGGCCAGTGACTTTGTTCAAGGTTGGAACATGTAACCGCCATTGGATTTGCTCTCTCAGCCCTACTGCTTGAATTATAGTCTCCTTCTCCAACCCTAAAGCACCTGTAAATCACGATTTACATAATACATACACTCCACTAGACTAAGCTAATTATGATACGCAAAAGTGTCTTTGGCCGCCTCACATGTAAATGAGCATGGTCTAAGTTCAACCTCACATGCCACATCTATAAAACCCATGCCACTTTGAGAACATTTCCCCTGAGCACTCAGTTACCCATAGTTCCCTATGTGGCGCTAACAGGCAGCCTGATGTTTAAATGCAAATTTTGTGTCACAGCACCTTGCAGAAATAAAAATACTTTAAAAAAATAAAATTTCTTAAAGAAATGTATTTCACCTTTATTTAACCAGGTAGGCCAGTTGAGAACAAGTTCTCATTTACAACTGCGACCTGGCCAAGATAAAGCAAAGCAGTGCGACAAAAACAACAACACAGAGTTTTGAAAACGCTTTACCGGCCACTACATAAAAACACTCCTGGAACTCTACCTTAAGTGGAGAATGAATGTAACACCTGCTTATGAACCGAACCGCAGGCTGCTAAAGAACACGAGGTATTAAAATAAGGAATAAAAAAGACAACAGTTATTAGATGAGAGATAAGCCCTGTGGCTATGGTTGTGTTTTGTACACTGTCATCCCAGAGCAGATTCAAATATGATATCGTGTTCTGTTTATGAGACGCGGGTGTGTGCATTACAACGCATTCTGCCGGGCAATACCCTACTCTGCCTGTTATGAGTAATCACACTGAAACAAGAAGGCAGTGAAGAACTCACAGAGCCCCTCAGAGATGAAATGGCACCCTTGAGGCGTGACAGGAGTGACGGAGGTCATTTTCTCTTCAATGCAGATAATGTAGAGCTGGTGGGCTACCAGATCGTTTCTCTTCACATTGTCCAACGTCACATTGTCCAAATGATTTGTCCCCTGGTGAAATTGTGCTTAATGATCTTTGTTTCTGTGGCAATAATTCCTTCATTAGGCTAATAGGAGAAGTCGTTAGTTTGATCAGACACACATAAAGGAAAGTACACTCTGGTGGGAGCTGATCACGTGGAACGTGTTGGAGGATTTTGCATCACTGTGAGAAGTTCTTATTCCGTTGTTTAAGGTATTTCTGGCTCTTCAGGGAACACCTCATCCTGACAGTGACAGTCACATGATGACGATACTGGAAATTCAGAAAGATTACATGACATGTCATTGCCGGCGCCCATTTTGCTGATGGTAATATTAGAAACCATTCAAGGTCTTACATTAGTGTTTTGCACATCCTCGCTATTTTGAACATAAGCTATATTTCTCAACATCTGGTTACTTCCTGATGCAGATTGCTAGCTGACTAAACATACAAGTGAGGCAGCTTGTAAAGTAGCGATATGGTGATGGAAGACATAAGGAGGCAGCTTCTGCTGAGTTCCAATAAAGTTGAGTTCTTCTTCTCTGTCTGTGGCGCAAGCTGCATCTGTCCTGCTTGGAGAGTTATCTGTGTGTCAGTGAGAATAACCATCAGGGCTGTAAAGTGTGCTCTGTGGTTCTCCATGGATCCTGTCTGGCTGTGGCTGCTGTCTTTGTCCATACTCCATCACCTTAATCTTCCCTCATAAATTACCCTACCCTCTGGGGGGGGGGGGGGGGGGTGATTTAATAAAGCTGCATGCCTGTCCCAACAGACAGTCATTGCTGATTTACCCTAGGCCTGGCATTGCTGTGTGTGTGTGTGTGTGTGTGTGTGTGTGTGTGTGTGTGTGTGTGTGTGTGTGTGTGTGTGTGTGTGTGTGTGTGTGTGTGTGTGTGTGTGTGTGTGTGTGTGTGTGTGTGTGTGTGTGTGTGTGTGTTTACAGGAGGATCATGTGTAAAAATGAAAGTGTGTGTACGATTATGTGACTGAGTGGGTTTGTGAGGTCAGAGCTGGTGTCCTTGTGTTGGGTGTTGAACATAATGATCTGAACTACTGTAGTAGGTTAGAGGTCATCTGGTGATTGAGGCAAGGTTTAGATTGTAGCCTATCACTTGTACATACTCTATTACACTTTGTAGCTGAGAATACGCAACTCAAGATTGAACTGAATCTACTTGGGTTTAGCTGCAGGACATTTGAAACTAATTACAATCAAGACTTTACCCGCCTGTGATTTCAGTGGTAAACAGAAGCCTTCGAGGTAAACAGTAAATTCAATTGTTTCTGATTAGGCAGAATTAAGATATTACGTAAAAGTAAGCATATGCTATCTCTACCATCAATGCCTGAAATGTAGTGTGTCAATTTAATCTGTTAGTTTAAGTTACCCCATTCAACCTTGTAAAAAAGCTACAGATAGCAGCTTATGACGGAGAAGCAGATATAACGGAGAAACTACACCCTACCCCTTTACTCTCTCAGAATCACCCTTATAAATATGGCAGCTGCTCCTCTCTCTCCCCTGCCGGTAGGTAGAGTACAGGTGGTGAGGCAGGAAGGCCCAGAGGGCTCTCCGTACTGAGAGGATGCCTGCCATCATCACCCCTCCTGGGTCAGTACAGGTCCAGAAGGGTCAGGGGAGCTGCGGTGCTGCGCTGGCTGTAAGACGTCTTAATGAGGCCCTCTGTCTCTCTGACATGCCTCTACGGCGTCCTGACTGGGTGACAGAACCATTTATCTGGGAAATCTCTCAGCTCAGCCCTCCCTGAAGAGAGGGGTGCAGACTGCAGATAGGTACGGAGCATGCTCACACAGTATAGCAGACCTCCAAGGGTGTCTAAATAGGATGTTTCCATATGCACTGGCTTACTGTGAGCTAACGCTGGCCAGTTTGTCTTGTTTGTTATGTCAACCAGCGTGTTTTGTATCAGCTCCTGCTTTTCACCAGTCTCTCTTTTCTCATCCTCTTGGTTTTGACCCTTGCCTGTCCTGACCCTGAGCCCGCCCACCTGACCACTCTGCCTGTCCCTGACCCTGAGCCTGCCTGCCGTCCTGTACCTTTGCCCCTGTTGCTGTAATAAACATTGTTACTTCAATGCGGTCTGCTTCTGGGTCTTACCTTTATCCTGATAATTTATATTATGTTTTTAGAGTCATCGCAATTTCCCCTCACGCAATCCCTGGTGAAATTGATGTTTTATGTCCAAAGACTCTAGCATTTCCATTTGATACCCCTTAGAGACTAGTATAATTCTCCTTTTACAGAAAAACATATTTGCACCGCTATGAACTGTTAAGTGCTTTGAAAATACCCCATAGCAAGAATAACCCATTAAACAGGCCTGCCAGTCTTTCCATTTTGAAATACTCAGGAGGGAACGCCCATAATGCAATGTTCTAGTATTCGGTGTCCCTCTGCGCCAATTGCCAGGACCCGGGCTCCAAGTATGGGCTGCTGCTCTATCACGGTTCAGGAGTATGACGAGGCTTGACTCTCAGGGTTCTGGAGCTGTTATAGATCTTAGGGTCTATTCTAAAATGTTCGTCAATGAGAATCACCTCTTAGCTGACGTTCTTAACCAGCTCTCCCTGTTGTCTACTATGTGCCTTCCTACCAGCTGTAGTGCTTGTCTCTGCTCGCTTCCTTCTATAACGTCTTGATTATACCATTTGGAAAAGCTGTTCGTCAATCAGCCTCTGCTGGTGTGTGACGATAGGCTACATCTCTGCAATGCAGATCTCTCACCGCTCTCTATTCCATATCTCTGTATATTTGTTAAAATGATGGATATCTTTGTATTTACTTGAATTGTTATTCTCAGACTGCCTTCCCTAGATATTGATCAACCTCAAATGCTCTCAGCAACCTTTCATCAGTTACAGATGAGTTGCTTGCAGTTGTCTAAGAAAGTGGTGCGTGCTATTTTATAGGCACATACCGTACACATGTGTTTTTGTGTTTTTCTCCATGGGTGAATATGTCTGCAGCAGCTTGTTCATTCCGACGTACCGGCATGAGTCTCAGACACCGGGGGCTGGAGTTGACCGTGTTCAGACAAAACATCTTCTCGGCTGCTCCCTGTATGAATACCAATGCAACTGAATCAAAGAGAGTGATTAGAGGGGTCTGTTGTTTAACCCCAGGGCCGAGCGCTCCAGTTATTCATTTGTTTACTTAGCTATTAGCATTGCTTTCTGTTTTTCTCTCCCACTCAGTATGTCCCAGTATATGCCTGCTTTGTGTTAACTGCGCTCATTAAGGAGAACGAGGAGAACGAGGAGGCGGAAGGCCTTTCCCGTCACGACACCAGCGAGGTGATTTAGAGAATGACAATGCAAACATTTTAGTAGTTGACCCTGGGGCAGGTAGAGCCCGTGGCTGGCACTTGTTGTCCTAGACCTTGTCACTCATAGAGTTGTCATACCTATGACTAATATAGGTTAAGATGAAGCTGGCCAAGTGAGCAGTCCCTACACTGATACCATGAATTATGGTATTCCATGTTTTCCTGGCTGACTACATCAACTCTTTTTTTTGTGTGATTAATTTAGCATGCGGGAGGAAGATTATGTTGAAACAGGTGTTGATCTTGCATAGTGCTCTTTGGAAAATGCATTGTGTTCTATTTTGGACTCCTAATATTCTTGATATGATTTAGAGGTTCTTCTCTCATCAACTGAATAACAACAAATTTGTCTCTGTACATAACACTGGAGATGACTGGCAATCATTAAGCATGACATCCATCCAGAAACTAGCAAAATGGACTGAAGGATTCATTTATGCTAATAGTGGAAGACATTGACAAGAGGGGTGATTGCTTATTAAATCTTTCTCTGGAACTAGCGTATATAATTGTACACAGTCATGAAACCTCCACTCAACCAGTCTTCTATTGCAACTTTTCAATCAAACGCTTGCCTCTTGTACATTTCCCATGTAATCTGTTTATGAGGCAATTTCAGATTTGTGCGTAAACAGCCCAACAACTGCACAATTAGCTCAATGTGAGAAGAATATCAAAGAGATTCTGTTGCCACCCCCCTCGCTGCTGTCTGACTACAAAAATAGCCAGTTGGAGAATGGACCCCCCCATTTTAATAGCTAAAGGAAGCAGGCAGTGAATAATACAGGCTAGTAAACTGCACCGATAATGACATTCAGAGGTCAGAGGATTTTTTTTTCTTCCCCCATATTATCTAAAACCTGATAAGCAGGTCTGTTCACTCTGTGCTCTCGGACAAAACCATGCAGCCTCTGTATATCTATTCAACCTCATCCCATCCCCCTAGAAATCCCTGCTATTGAAAAGTGGGCTTTTACAGTGTTCATCATTCTTTGGAGGAAAGCAGTCTATTCTGCTGAGCTCTGACTTTACACTGGGATAAAAAGATTTCTGCCTAAAGTTCAGGGGAGAGACTGGGAGAGAACAGTGCGAGGGTTAGCCAGCCACAGGAGGGCTGATAAGAGGTGAATAAATATTCAATCCATGTCATAAAGGTTAGCTCACACATTATGGCCAACTACTGTCTTTCACCATCCAGCACAGTGAGATTTGATTGATTTGATTTGATCAGGTTAATCTTGATGGCAATGCTGGACTTTCCTTTCAAACCTACCAGTATTAAATCTATGTAAATCAGACCTAAACATTTAAAGGCTGTGAGAAATAGGAACGGTGCGTGTGGAGCGTTGTATGAACTCATCATCAGGCAGTAGAGTGAATCAACGGTGGCACTCCCAGAGGTTTAGTAGCTGATGGGAAAAGAACGGAGGAGGGGTTTTCTCTGAGATTATATAATTACATTCACAACTAGAAAGAATTCCGGCGAGGAGTCCTTTAAAAATAGCAGGGGATATTCCTGGAAAAGCAGGCGAGGATATCTGGGTTAAACAAAGGTTACAGGATGGAGAGGACGTCTTCTCTCTCAACTCTGATGTAATACTATCTGAGGTCAGAGGTTACTACAGTGACAGAGATTTAGGCTATTCTGTTCCTTTTGTAGTTTACACGATGCAATTCTCATAGCTTTCCTGTGAACTCCTGGCAGGAACATATAGGAATATACAGCTTTTTTGTGTGAATGAATGCATTGTTTATGCTGTCGATTTGAACTCGTACTGTTGAACTTGTACAGTTTGTATGTTTGACGTTGCAATTGCTGCAATACCGATGGCATCTCAATGGCTCTTATCAGATATTGCTATTTTGCGTTGTTTGGTTCCGTTTCCATCGAGAATTGGTTTGTGTTTAATGGATACAACGCTTATTTAAAAATTGACTTTTTGTTTTCTAATTTCCTGCCATTAACAATGGCCATAGTAAACGCAAACGCTGCTGTGTACGAGAGACAAGATGGGAATAACTACCGAACCTAGTAGATCCCGTCCCAAACATCACACTCCCACGGGCGAAGACCAGGACATTGTGTTGTCATCTACAGTCAACAATGCACGGGGATGGATTATCAGAAAACAAAAGGAACTAGTATGTTTAGTATTCAGAAGGTCTAGTCACAATCTGCCAATGGCAAAAACAAATTTGTCCTCAGTCCTCTCCCCACCTCGGCCCTATCTTCAGGCCCTTCAGATAAATATCCCAACATATTCCTTCAGCATTTATTATTTCACTGTTTTCCACTGTAATGTTTATCTTGCCCGTGCAGAATAGCCCTCTGCTGTCAGATGGGTCCATGTGGGAGAATTGAATTCTTCAGTGAGTGGTGAAGAGGACTTTACGTTCCTGCACCTCACTGATAACTTTCTGCATTTGACCACGTATTGTGTCGAGCTGAGTGGCTCCTGAAAGCAAAAGTACTGTAAGTTGCTTCTTCCCGAAAGGATGCTAAATAGATTCAGACTCTTACTTCCGTTAAAGTTTAGAGTTGAAATGTGGACAAATGTTTTGAAAAGGAAATAGAGGAGATTGAATTAGGGCAGACTTGAAATATGAATGCGACTTTATCTTTACATTTTCATATTTTGTTGCCATGTTTAGGTACTCTTCAAGGAAATAAAAACAATTTCACACACGCTTTCCGAACATTTTGTTTTTTATTCATAATGAAATCGGAATGCATAACGCATTACCTATCCAAGTTTGGAAGGCGTGTTTCGAATAGTCAGCCGTTTATTTCTCAGACTCAGGTTCTAACAATGGAACGTTCTGGGACTCAGATGGCTTCCTAATGAATTAGTCAAGCCTCGATATGAAAACCTTGGCTGTCAACTGGATGGCACCCAGGTATGCTGCTTCTACAAACGGCAAGAGAGAAAGTTCTGGAAATGCTCCATTGACATCCAGGTGAGTGGTCAATTTTTGCCTCTGTCTCGCTATTTATTTCCATCTCTCACTCTCTTAGCTGGCAGTCCTATCTACAAAGTCATATTTTTCTCCAAATGCCACTTTAAGGGCAAAAATAGTAGCTTATAATCATGAACTCTGTAATCTGAGTAGATTTACATGTATGTGTACATGGGGTTTTGACCCCAAAAGTGTGAAATACCTCTATTGGAACTGGCCAAAACAGGCAGCTTAGACACCATTTCCATGCAGCAAGTCACCCCTCCCAAACTCTCTCCATTCCGCAGCCATTTTCCAGAGCGATTTCTGAGGATAATAGCACTCACAAATCATCCGCTGGGCAGTGGAGCCTGGGAAATTGATGTCCCTTCATTTCAAAACAATGGAGGTGCCTTATGAGGGGGCTCATGATGTCATAACTTCAGGGGCTGACAGACTGGGCAGGGAGAGGGAACGTGGCCTGTGGACGGGCGCAGGGCCAACAGAACCCTAGGCAGGTACGACTCAATCAATCCCTGCACTGGGGAGACTGTGGTCCAAGTAGCCAGCAGACATGCTCAATCACATCTCCTCACAGTGAACAAATTGACAGCCTTTACTCTGGGAATCAGCCCTTCCTAATCCCCCCAGTCTGCCAGCTTTTTTCTCTCCTTCCCAATCTTACACGCACAGAAACAGGTAATTCAAAGGATAATCTAAGACCATGTACCTCATCATTCTGGCAGACACCGTCTGCACAATGCCTCATTGGGTCAACCGGGCAAAGCATTGAGATCAAAAGTAATCCAAGTTTTTCAAAGTTGCATGATAAACTGAAGACAAAAAGAGAGAGAGAGAGAGAAGTTTGTTTTTTATACGTCTCTCAGTCCACTAATATACAGTCAGGCAGGCTAATATCAGTGTGGATTAAAGAGCTCCTGGGGTTTGTGTGAGAGACATTGAGTAATAAATAATTCATGCAGGCCAGTGGAGGAAGTCGATAAATCTCCAGTTTTTGAGTCCTGCATGTAATTTAGATGGCTGGGCATCGTTCTAACGGACGTTCCACTGATTTAAACCCGCAGATGAGACGAATAAAAACATAATTTTTAAGGGGAAATTCAAATCATCAACCCAATCCATCAAACCCATTCTGTGTTCTTTTGATTAATGCTGCTCCCCTGTGGGTTTATGTGAGAGCAAGGGTTACCACACCTTCCAAAGAAAAGATTAAAAAGCCACTTACATACTGAATTACTCCCAAGCACGGATGAATTGGTAGTGGATTAACTTGGCTGGGTTCCTGGCTACACACCTGGTCTCATACATACGTATGGAACGCTACTGCGTTTTTGAACGAGTCGCCCCACGGTAGTAGAACCTTTTCACACCGGAGGCACTGTGTCCTGCCTCACCAAATCCAACCATCACTTCAAAGAGACAGGACAAGGGTGATCTTTGCATGACGGATGGGGCTTTCCTGGCTCTAAGCACTGGGGAATGAGTCACTATGCGTATCTTGGTCTCGCACACCATGGCCTTCCAACAGTCACAAATAACACAGACACTAGAACGTCACCCAATCAGGATGGAACCAGCGCCACCCCATTCAATCTAAAATGGATGCCTGGTCTGGTTTGTGGAGATCATAGCAAGGCTGACAGGATACGCATCCCTGGGAATGTGAGGGGACGGTGTGTGGAGTGATGACATATGATTTTCCCTGTGCTGTCACCGAGGCTGTGGCATGGATGGCTGCTTTACAGACTCTGAGCCAGGGACTGATGGCAGAACGTGAAGAAAACAGACGGGGGGGGGGGGGGGGGGGGCATCTCTGTCTGCTTACGTTCGTCAGCGAGGGTCACTGTCATGACGAATCCTCTGATGTAAATGAGGCTAACCGCACCGTCTGGAGACACACACACACCTCTCTTTCTCAGAACAGAGCACATCTCCAGGGCTGTCAGACAGGGTTGTGAGGTTAAGGGAGGTTGGCGCAGCAGAGCAGGAGCAGAGCAGGCTGACTGTCAATGCTGTTGACAGCAAGACGGACTAACCAATGCTTGAGGGAGCAACAGGCCCACTTTCCCTGTTTTATTAACACACTGTCCTGTCAGGCATGGATGTCTCCCAAATGCATACTAACCCTTCTTCATCATCCTTCATGACGTGCTATCATCCACCTTCATTTCTTAAGACATCAGTATACACTCATACACATCCTATCATAAACACCCTACTCCTCCCCCCTCCCCCCTCCCCCCTCCCTCTTCCTCTAAACCCAAACAGTACGCTTTCCCCCCCCGTTCAGGCCTCAGAATCCATATATGAGAAGTTATTGGGCCAGGCCGGCTGGAGGTAGCACATTCATTTCTCACCACTCTGTGCCTCGGAGGAGAGTCGGTGATCCCAGTCAACATTAACATCAGCTTTCTGGAGCAGGGCCTCCATTAAGAACCAGCTGCATGGGAAAAGCCCATCACTGCGCTAAGGCGAGCAGCAGAGCTAGAGAGAACACACGAGGGGAGGGAGGGAGATGGAGACAGACAGGAAATATGAGGCGACTGTGGGGAGAGGAGAGGGAGAATAATGAACAGAAACAGAAGGAGGTCAGGTTGGGATGGAAAGGAGAACAACTGAACCAATAAATCACAAGTTAATAGATAATTGGAAAGACGCCCCCTTGGGATCTCTTTCCAGAGCCACGAGACTACACAGCTTAATTCTCAATTAACTCAGTCTAAGAATCCGGTTCCTTCTGGATTAATTCCAAGGTATGTGATGCCTGATGTGATGGCAGACATAATGATTCTATCCAGCCTGTTTAACATATTTTTGCTTACAGGTTCATACCGCCAACCGGGGAGTCACTGTCAACACACTAAGAGACAGGAGGCCATATTGGTTTGGATCTATGGAGACGTATTCCAAATGAATCAGGCATAAATCAACTAGGAAGGCTGAAGTAGTGGTACTACTCTGGAGACCTTTCCATCATAGCCAATAAGTGGTTGAGTTTGATCCTCCAAGTCTAAGCCACTGTCATCCTGTTCACACAGGTTAAAATGTTAGTCATTGTTTGCATGTTTTTTTTTCTCATTCATGTCACCTAGACTTAATGCTCTCTCCTGACACTAGTGAGTTTAAGTGCAGTTCATCATTCCACTGCCCAAAACTGTGAAAGCTGTCACGCCTCCAGACTTTAGTCAATAGGCAAGACCATGGTGAGTCACCACTGGCTCGCAGAAATGTTCTCTCACCATGCACATAATAATGAGAAGGATCCGAGTGACCTTAAAGGCAAAATGAGGCAGTTGGGTCAACAGCACCACTCAGCCAACACCAGCCAATTCAGAACCAACGTCTGTGGAGTAAAGATGATATTTACATTGAATGCACATACGTTTAGTCTACTATATCAACAGTGTTTGTCTGATGAAATAAAGCAGAGCAGATTTCTCATTCAACTTTTTTCGGCATGTATTCATCTTTATACAAGCCTATTGTTATATATCCAAAGACATTCTGTTATTTACAGAAGAAAGTAGTTACTCTTTGGCAACCAATCCCTCCCTTTGCAGCCTGCTGTTTATACTCACAACAGGACTTGATTGTTAAAATGAGCTGCAGACTTTTCTCTAATGAAAGCCAGGGGTATTTAAGGATGGGGACTGACTAGTAAAAACAGCGAAAAAATGATTTCAAAAAAGTACATTGGATTTTGTCTGTACCTACCGCCACCTCAGTACGGAGGCCAATACGTTTACAGACACACTCATCACACGGCATCTGGTCTGATATATCTATGGCCAGGTGGCCACCATCCTGACTGATGAGATAGACCAGTAGGACAATACCCAAATACCTTCCACCTCCACGTTCACGGAACACGTTGAAGCAGAGAGAACATTGTCTCCTGCATTCTAAAAGCTCCCATTTATCACTTGCCTCTGAGCTGAAGCCCCTCTGATTTTGTCCTGGAATTCTTTTTTTATCGCTCGCTTGCCTGTTCATTGTTCTCTACTCGTCTTTGTTCCACCTGGTCTGACAAGCCCAGAGTTTTTCTCTGGTTGTGCTTCTTGTTCTTTTTCTTCAGCGTCCTGACTCCTTTCTTGGATGGTTTCTGGAGAGGTCTATCAGAGGGTGTGAATTCAGAGAATCTATCCCCCGAGTGTGTTTGTGTTACACTGACACACTGTATTCTCTGGGCTCCCTCGGCAACCTTGTCTCTGTCAACTCAAGTAACAGCATATCAGACAGGCCGTTCAGTTTGACACGGCTAACTGACTCAACGGGGAGTCTAAAGATAATAACGGAAAGAATAAATCCTTTCATAAACCCACAGAACTTCCATATAAATACCACATTGAATCAGCGGGGGGAAGGCATGCACAGTTCCTAAAACACACACAAATAACTGAAATACACTCCTTCTCCGTGGCATTTATTCCAAATGTCAATTCAGCCACCTGGAAAGAGTTTTGTCCACAATGGTATCTTCAAGAATGTCAGGTCTAGCCATGGACCTGTGTGCAGCAGGTCTATAGGCCAAATGGCTGGTAGTTTCTCTCACTGACAGCTTGAGGTTGAGAAAGTTAGCTAGATATCTAGGTATTGGATGATCCGGACATGTTGTGCTTATGGCTTATGGAAATGTCTCTGAAATATCATATGTCTGGAGTCGTCCTGGTCTTGTTTTGATAGTGGAAGTATGTCATTTCCCTGTTTCCTCTTTGTCCCAGTCGCTCTTCCTCCTTGGGATATATCTACATCCTCTAGTGATTTCCCTCCACTGTCCCCCTGGGCACAGCTAGACACACATCTTTGCTCTTTCTGAGAAATAACAAGAAAGAAAACAGACATCTACGAAATGCCATCCAAGACTAACAAGGCAGTGGTTTTTACAACCGTTATCTGGCATTTGTCTTGCGTTTACGTATAGTTAGACAGAATGGACAGCCGCAGTAAATCTGACCAGCTGAGCACATAAAAGAACCGGGCTTTACTACACAACATAGTGGAAAAAGAAACAAAAGGTGAGATGAGTTATACCTGAAGCTACAGTATAAACAGGTCTGCACTCACAAATGCACTAGAATAAACTGAGACACCGGTGAATCTGTAACCTCAAATGATCATTGCCTGCATTAGTATTGCTCGGTTTTAACACGTATTCAACATGATCCACCACCATTGGGGTAGGAGCGTTGGGCCAGTAACCGAAAGGTTGCTGGATTGAATCCCATAGCTGACAAAAATAAAAAATGCGGAAAGACACATTTCAATTGAATGCATTCAGTTGTACAACTGACTAGGTATCCCCCTTTCCCTTTCTGCTCCTTAAATTAGCCAGCGTCTTGGACAGGAGCATTTTTCTCTGCTATGATTCCGTCATTATCTTCAGAGCCTGTGTTTAGCTGGTGAGAGCATGTAGGCCTGTACAAAATGGAGCTTTTGTGTGAAGCAGTAGCCTCTCCACTACTCTAATTGAAGTTCAATTTTCGCAGATTGCCTTTTTTTTCTCCACTGACACTGGGATGGGAGAAGCACAATTGCTTTGTAAAATTGCATAGGCAATTTACAGACTCGCTTCTTTGGCACATTCTGCAGTTCTGAACATTCACAAAAAAAGAGATAGTATTTATGTTGCAAGAGGCTCGCAACAGGACTAAATGGAAAAATGGATTGATGCTGTAATTTCGTGCCAATTCCTTTCAATGGTACGTTTTGGCAGAATCTACTGAACTGAGAATTAAATAAAGCGTTCTAGTTTGACGGGGCATTTAGGGTTCCTTAATGGTCGGAGGACAGGACCAGGGCAAAGGTGACATAGAATTACAGAGGTTTACAATAAGGATTAGTAATTAAGATGTTAAGGCCTTTTAAGAGTACAATTGAATTTAAAGTGTGAGAATGACCTTTAAAACCATGTTAGTCTTTTACATAGGGGCTCAAAACACTTAGTTCTTGAAAGTGAATGGCTGAGGATGGGAAAACAACAGATCCACTAGGACAGGGGAAATTCTGAATTAATTAAAGAAATACACATGATTAACCTATCTGTCACGATCGTCGTATTGTGGAAGAGAGGAGGACCAAGGCGCAGCGTGATAACAATACATCTTCTATTATTGAAGACGAAAACGAAACGAAGAACACTATACAAACTATACAAACCAATAAAACGACAAACGTGAAGCTATAGAACAAATAGTGCTGACACTAAACACTACACATAGACAATCACCCACGAACTACCTAATGAATTTTTTATTTTATTTTATTTCACCTTTATTTAACCAGGTAGGCAAATTGAGAACACGTTCTCATTTACAATTGCGACCTGGCAATATATGGCTGCCTAAATATGGTTCCCAATCAGAGATAACGATAGACAGCTGTCTCTAATTGAGAACCAATCTAGGCAACCATAGACATACATACACCTAGACTAGACACTTTAACCAACTAAACCACAGCACCCATAAACATACAAAACCCCCTAGACAATACAAAACACATACATCCCCCATGTCACACCCTGACCTAACTAAAATAATAAAGAAAACAAAGATAACTAAGGCCAGGGCGTGACACTATCACCTTGGTAGACATGTCAACCTTTGGGGGGAGCCCAGTATCCAGGAGAAAGAGGGCATAATTGTAAGGTACATTCTTAGAAAAAAGCATTCCAAAAGGGTTCTTCAGCTGTCCCGATAGGAGAACCCTTTTTGGTTCCAGGTAGAACCGTTTTTGGTTCCAGGCAGAACTCTTTTGGGTTCCATGTAGAGGCCTCTGTGGAAAAGGTTTTACATGGAACCCAAAAGGGTTCTACCTGGAACAAAAAAGGGTTATTCAAAGGGTTCTCCTATGGGGACAGCCAAAGAACTGTTTTAGGTTCTAGATAGCACCTTTTTTTCTAAGTGTGTAGATGAGAAACAGGAAAGAGAGATGATGACGGTGATCCAGGGAATGGTGAATGAAGAGAAAAGGACGGGCATAGGAGTGTGGAGTGTGTGTGTGTGTGTGTGTGTGTGTGTGTGTGTGTGTGTGTGTGTGTGTGTGTGTGTGTGTGTGTGTGTGTGTGTGTGTGTGTGTGTGTGTGTGTGTGTGTGTGTGTGTGTGTGTGTGTGTGTGTGTGTGTGTGTGTGTGTGCGTATGTGTGCCAGTGTGCTGTGAGACCATGAGTGTATGTGCGTGTGTATCTGTACGTGCTTCCTGGAGTGTGAATGTCAAATGTTTGAGATGCTATCTTTCTTTCTGACATAACACAGACCCATTCAGACAGTCTCACTGGTCCTGTTAGTGGCTGTGAATGATTAAAGGCCCAGTCCTGTCAGACTCTGCCTGAAAGAGCTCAAACTCACCAGGACTGTAAGGAGACATTTTTTCAGCCTCGTATCATCGTCCCTCTTCCTGTCTAATTGCTCGTTAGTGTTCATGACCCGAAAGGGGAGAAATTGACACGAGGCTCCCTCACAAACATTCACACAGTCAGCAGCAGCAACAGCAGTAGCACTGTGGTGGAAAACATCCCTCTAGAGTCCAGTATATTCTGTCTGGGTAGAGTTGGTAACAATAACAGCCAGATGAGCCAGGCTGGCTGTATCATTCTCTACCTACTGAGTCTAGGGGGGGGGATTGGAAAAATAATCACCCCTTAACACTTTCCTCTCTTGAACTCATTCTCTGTGTCCCTCGCCATCAAATGTAACTCCAATAGCCAACCTGTGTGTGAGAGGTCAGAGGGCAGGGAGGGAAAACCATCTCTCCATGTCTTCTGTCTTCCAATCTTCCAATCCCACATCATGGAGGAATTAGATCTGGCTGCAAAATGACAATGTCACTGCTCCGCCATGGTTCCAACGGGAGCGGGGAGTGCTGAATGTTTTATGGAGCCAATAATAATGGAGCTAGAAGCGCAGTCCCGGATTTATCCGGTGCCGAGGCTTAGTGCAATTAAGCACCGGGATTGACAGCCGGAATTATTACTGGATGAGTGGCAGGACTTAGGAACACCTGAGGCTTCCTCAGCTGTGTCTGAGAACCGAAAACAGGCAGAGAAATATCTTGTGATATCGATGGTACTACTACTTAGTAGTACTACTATTACTAAGCAGTCTTGGGTCTCTGTTATGGTACAACAAAGGATTCGGCACTGTTTACAGACAGCAGTGGGAAGCTCTTTCTTCCATCTCTAATCTGTGTCCCAACAATAGCTGATAGGCTAGCTGCTAGCCCAAGGGTAATGCAGTGAACCCTCTTGATTAGAATGGAACAGTGTCACGATGCACCACAAAGACACTGCAACCTTTTAGATGCCTGGCTAATTCAGAGGGAGGAGACCAGGAAAGGGAGTTAGAGAGAGATACAGCGTGGATGATTCATTACAATGATATCAACAGATCTTCAATTTTCTCCGGCCATGATTAAAGCATGTTGACGTTTATTGGGATGAATCTTGTCCTGGAGGGTTACGTTTAAAATCCGACTGTATGACTTTGTGGCTGTGCCAGCTAGTGACTACCCTGCAGAGCTTCCTCCAGTACATAAGCTTTTACATAAGTCATCCCAATAAATGCCAACCTGCATGATTTAATGTATTCAGGTCTCCCCCTGTGGGACACTAAACAGATCACCTAGAACCAATTTTGAAGAGTAATGGCTTCTGATGTATTCTATCAAGCTTTTACACTACAATCATCACTGGGTTCATCTGAGGAAGTGTAATTCACCACCGTATAGACTAGAGAGCCCTGAAATACTAAACAGCAAGCTTGGGTTTTACAACCAATTACCGGGTCACTACATCTCTTCAGCATTTTTTTATGAAATATGCTGACACAATGCACAGAAGAAGAACAAAAACACACAACATACCGCTTAGTTCAACGACCTCCAATAGTCTTTGTAGGAAATGCAATGACACTATTTTATTTGATCCATACTTCACAGTGCTAGACAAAGATCTGGAGGAGCATCACTCAGTGCTGTGGAGTTCCTACAGTACAGTCTGTATAAGTTCTGAGTCCTTCAACGTCAGATGAATAACCCATCATCTGCTCCAGGTGTAATGACTGCTGTTATGACAGTACAAATCAGCTGGATTTTATGCGCCGTGACTGGTTTGATTGTCCGATTTTTTCGATGTTCCTTGAGCTGAATCTCAGGCTTGCGAGAACCCTATTGTTACAGAATATAGGCTACAGAGTTGCATCAGGAAAGCATGCAATGTAAGTACTTATTTGGACCGGAGATGGGCATGCTGTATCTCAACACATCTCTGTGTTCTGAGTGGTGGTGACTAGCATGGTCAATGTTGCTGCTCAAGAACCCGTCTAGAGAGGACTTCCTTACCGCTCCATTGTGCTGAACACGTTAAGAGTAGAAGGTTTGCACATGCTCTTATTCCATTCTCCCATTTTAGCTTAATTACATCCTCTTCCTTTACAAGCCTCCATCGCTGGTGCCTCAGCTTATCCATACAAAGCAAAAATAACCTTTTAATTGCATAGGAATAAAATTAAAAAGTGTGATTTAACACCAGCAGCACAGTGTAGATGTGTCAGCCTGCTGTGGTTGAAAGTGTGATAATCAGGCATTCCTTTCAACTGGTGCCATCTCTCAGCTCCACTGATGTGCACCGCACCACCGCTCGATTAGTCCCACCACCGCTCGATTAGTCCCACCACCGCTGGATTAGTCCCACCACCGCTGGATTAGTCCCACCACCGCTGGATTAGCCCCACCACCGCTGGGTTAATGCTCTAAAGGCCTATGTCCGTTTAATCAAACACATAACCGACTAAATGTAAACTTTTAAAAAGACACCTTTGCTCCTCACTGCTATATCAAATGCACCCCTGGTGCCAGCCTCGCAAACGTTCCATTAGAGCCTGGGTTCATTTAAAAGTGACCATACCTGATGCGCACATGGTGGGAATGTATAGGCAAAGCTGGAAGTGTATTATGTGTTAAGTGTTAACTTTGCAATTGTATTAAACAAGTGAGTAATTATCATGCCTGTTCTGCTCCCACCCTCAGGGGGAAACATCTTGTTTTCAGGGATACAGTATTTTCAACCTAGCTTCCTTTCCTCCTGAAAACCGGATGCGGGGACCCCGCTCAGGTGTTTATTTTACATCTGCTACCTTAGTTTACTCTGCTCCTAAACAGCTGCTCTATCAAGTGAGGCAGGGAACCTGTGTGACTTCAAGAGCTGTTCAAGTGGCCCCTCTCACGCAGACACTTGCTGCTCTCCTAACAGACCACAACTCTATAGATGGCTGATATGCAAAACATGAAATCCATTTAGAAAAGTGTAAGTAACTAATATGTTCTGGAGCAGCAACAACTTAAAAATCACAATAGGTCATTAATCTTAATTACAATTGTCCACCATACCTGCTGGGGGCATCGGCTCACTGCATGTCATGAAGGGGTGAGGAACTCCAGCTGAGCTACTATACAGTAAACCTCCACTTTCACTGTCAAACAGTCACCATTGTGCTCAGCCCAGGAAGAAGTCTCCGGATGGGGTCAGCTTGGGATGACCCTATAGAGAAAACACACAAATAGCATCTCACTGAATGGTAACTCTCTCTGCCAAATATAGCCCGTCAATATGTCCCACCTTTAGTGGGATGACATTGAACAAACTCAACATCTATCTCATGGTTGGTGTAAATACATTGGAGAATGAGTGTAAAACAAAAATGAACACTGATAAAAAACGACCCTATAGCTAAAAATGAATAAATCCATAGCTTCTCCCTACACACAAACTCAAATCCCATTCTTCCTCTTTACTCACATTGTTAGTAAGCCAGCATGTCATCCACAGCAGCCAATATGCAGCGTAACATATTCACATTGATACAGCTCTCCAAGTCTATAGAATATAGGTTATGAGCCCTATACAGCGTGTTACCCTAAGGGTTAGTATATGCCTATACAGTACAGTATGAGATAATCATGGTCATAAACCACAACGGCACAGGGAAATGATGCTTACTCTTTAATGGTTGCGTCTCTAATGTGATATCGATAATATATTGACAGTTATGTACTGACTGTGTCCTCGATGTGTAACCTTAGTAAATCTTTACTGAAGAAGCACATGAAAATACCAGCAAATGCTACCATAAGTGGTAAAAAAACAGGTCCTTTCCAAAACAACCTCGCTCGGTACAGCTTGTATGATAACCAATACGAAAATAGCTAGAGTATTTACCTGTGAATAAGTCGACAACGCATTGTATAGATTTCACTGACAGCTTAAAGAATTGTGCAACTTTTTCACACAAATTGCTAGGACTGTGCTGCGTGACCCCTTGACCATGCAGCTTAATACATCTTAAACTGTAAAATATTATACAAGTGTACTGTTGCTCACCCCACCTGCGGTGGAGGAGGGAATCAGGAAAAATCAGTCGAGTAAGCGTTTCAGCAATTATATAAGGGCCTTTGTATATTTTCAGAAATGTGATGTTTGTGACAGGGAATATGAGGTACAAAATACCTTCTCAAAAGCTCGCTCACATAATAATGTAGGATACAAATAATCTGATGCAATGGTGTGTGTCTGATCTGCACCATAGCTGATGGCAAGCACGTCATATTGAAAAACGAAATACACAAAATGTATTCCGGGTCTGTGCTGTACATGGCAGTGCTGTACAAAAAACAATCATATTTTCCTCTGGAAATGGAATTAGGTTACCCGTGCATGTTATATTTGCGAAGATAGCGCAAAGGCAATACCAATAACCATTCTGTTAAAGGCTCTTAATTGTGAGCACCAGAATGCACCCTATCAGCCAAGCTGTACCAGAACCAAATACACTTTGCAAGAACCAAACCACTACCAACAATTATTCAGTATTCAATTGGTCTAGTGTTGTCTGCCCAGTCTTTATCTCACAAAACCAATTCATTTCAACAATGAATTCAGGGTCACATTGTTCCTAATAATTACCAGTGCACTTACGCACGTAAAAGAGAGAGTGCAGAGTCCGTGCCTTTTTGTTATAAATGATGACCACGTTTTTCAACCTGCACCTGGACCTCAAATGCATCAAGTGCACTAATTAATCAAACACACCAGACACATTAGCAAGAGGTACATTTGCATCCGTCTTCAAAGGATTCGCCCCCTCTCCAATCTGTTAAATGGCCAACGTCATTTAGACTTGGGAGACCAATCAGTAATGCAAGCACTGATTCTTCATCTATAAAAAAAGTAATATTTTTTTCTCATCACCTGTCAACTCGATCAAAAACAATCATATTTAACAGTTTACAGATGGGACAGTCGAGACAGTGTGTCTTTATCCCGGTCTGATAAATGCATATCCTGATGTGAGTCTATGGGGCTATTTATGAATAGCCAGGCACATTTATTCTCCCGCAGTGTGACCAGAGTTTTATTGGAGATCACAGGGACCCATACATCACATGGAGATGGTAATCGATGCAAAGCACATTTTTCTTTTCCAGACTCAAAAAGCTTGACACGACTGTGACGTTGTCGTGAGGAATTTCACCAGCTTCCAGCGACCTCAAAACACAAAAGCAGTGGCTCATTTCAAAACTTGATTTTGACGCAATTTCGGAAACACATCATGCAACCTAGATAATGAGGCAAGCCCTCTTATTTGATCTGTTGAGAAATCTGGAATCGCTCACAATCTTGTTAATGCTGTCCGTTATACAATCATACAATCTGCTAATCTGTGTCAACATGCACCAGCCATATCCAAACTCATCCTTCGGGGTTGCTCGCGCAGTGCCAAGCGCGCTTTTACGCGCACATTCAGTGAGACATGCAGCTTCATCACAGTCGAACAAACCCTGTTGTTTGTCACTAAATCGTAACCCTTCTCTCAACACCACTGCAAAACAACCACGAGTAAACTCATTGCGCATTGGGTGAAATAATTGAAGATCCTCTCTTTAACATATTCCAGCACGTATGTTCATGCAGCGTGCTGTCCATTTATCGTTATGATGGTGGGGTGCATAAATTAATGGAGGCTGGCGACGAAATCGACAAACCATTCCCTGTCTTCCTTTGTGGGGTAGGGGACACAGCAATAGCATTCTGTCCCCACTGGATGGACAGAGTCGTATTTGCACGAGGTATGAAGGTCTCCAAATCAAGGACATCGAGTCCAAATCATGCGTCAACTTCCGGATGCTTCATACTTCACAGCAAAATGACTACGATTATTCTATATTTTTATTTAAACACAAATATACAAAACACAAATCAACGGTATATTTAAATGGTATACCCTCTTTGTGTCGCACAATGGAATAACATCTTAACGCAATACAGTTCTAGTAGCCCATAGCCCAAGCGGAAAATTCGATTGTTGAACTTGCTTTGAAAAACAATTTGCCAACTCTCACGAAATGCTTGCTGTTATGCTGGAGAGATGCTTGGCACGGGGATGCGCAATACCATTCCCATAGAGAAAGGAACCGTTCCATTGATGGATCGGCAACAGACATGCAAATGGTGGAAAATGTAATATTCCCTTTATAATCATTGTAATTATTAAGACAACTAATTAAATATTATTATCGTAACATTGTATAACACCCTTGTATATATCGTTTCATTTATGTTGGATGCAGAAACAATCCACTGAAAATAAGATGTGGATCATATGAGAATTAAATACTTTTTACTTTTCCAAAATAAAAGAGAATCATTCCAATATTGACGACAACAGCAGGTAATAGAATGCAATCTCCATAGCACCATGATCATTTATTTATTTGCTAAGCTGAATTTCATTGCGCAATGTGACAATTCCATTCCGCATCATGGCATGGCACAATATACAGATACCTATGTCTAAAGCGCAAACCATCTCCACTCCCATGTCACTGATAAACACGTTTATTACATCTTCCGATAGGAAATATGACTCCTTACTGATATGTTCTATTGTATAGCATTTGGTTGATTCAGTATAATGTAGTGAATGCCCAAGAAAGACATTCATATACCATAGGTCAAGTCGAACCTTGCTTGTTGCGCACAAAGTTCTGTCAGTATCCTGCCACGTCTGATGTTGTTACATTATACACGTATCCCAAGTAGATTCATATAAAAACAATCAAATGTATAGGCTACTATAAAGATTGCACGATTACATTACACGCGAATGTTATGCGCCCGTACACTGACTGAGCGAATTTTTATCTTGCGCAATTATCTCCGTTCTCCAACCAAACATTCTTAAGATTTGCGTGACCTATGTTGTTGAGTTAATTACCTGCTCTCAGGCTTTTCTGCTACTCGTGCAGCGGGTTTCCTTCGTCCGGTGCTCTCTGGAAGTTAGTTGGTCCGCTTCATCACACGGCTGCACGTCTGAGGACATGCTTGTAGAGTAAAGCTGGGGAGGCAAAGCTGGCTTCTTGGCTGGAGAAAGTGGCGAGGGAGGAGAGCGTGTATGTGAGAGACAGAGAGAGAGAGAGTTGGAGAGTTAGAGGGGGGCGGTGCAGAGTGCAGAATTTCTTAGAATATTTGTTGCCGGTGAAATCCCCTGCGTACCTGTCTTGCTTTTTGACGAACAAAACCGGCGGTGATGTTATACACTGATTGTATGCAGAGTTGCAAACTGCGTGATAATTATATTGTATACTATACAAATTATACATGTCCTATCATGGTTGCATTGTTTGTGCTCTGAATGTGCCTAAACTTGATTTGCATTACTTGTGAAATGTCGTCTGGGTAGCCAAGGCCGTTTGTTTGAGCGGATTGCGTTGATGCCTTTCAGCACCATGGAGAGCGCACACGACGCGTGAGCAAGAAAACTGGGGGAGAAAGTCAAGAAGAAGGTAAAGCTGCTGGTTGATCGTCTTCAAAACAGACCTCTGCAGAGGAGGATTAAAATGAGTTTAGCCATTTTACATACGGTCAGTACGTGTTGAACTGCACAGCACTCTCAGTGATATGAGATTTGGTTAGCCGCTGGTTAAAACGACTTAACCTACCCCAGAACAATGCCTCCTCATGCTGAATGAGCGCAGCATTGACTGCCCACAGAGGCGTCAAGATCATAGGGAGCACATGGGCGGCCTCAGATGTGTCCTGTTTCATTTTTTATTTGTTGTTGTTGTTTCTTTTTAATACTACTAGCCACCTAGCAATTTTGATGGCTTACAGGCTATCAATCAAGTTAGAGTAGCTAGCTTGTCTAACTATCTTAGATGGCATGCTTTCTGGCAAGGTCGGTAGACTTTAGAAAAGCAAGCAATTACTAAATGTACTGAATAAGACTCACATTCCTTTCAATCTTTTACCCAGATTTTAGCAGAGATGCAGAGAAGCATATTTAGTTTGTTTAAAAAAAGAACCACCAGTCAGGAGGATGCAGACAGCTCACGAGGTATAGACACATTTTGACATATAATTAAGCATAATGATTATGTCTCTAGATTGCAGGAAAAGGCTGTTTCAGGTGTTTGAAAAATGCAAAATTCTCCAACCACCACCCAACCACCCTCATGTACAGTGCATTCAGATTGTATTCAGAACCCTTGAATTGTTGCACATTTTGATATGTTACAGCCTTATTCTAAAATGTCTTAAATTGTTTTTTCCCTCATGAATCTACACACAATACCCCATAATGACAAAGCAAAAACTGTTTTTTAGAAGTATCCAGACCCTTTACTCAGTACTTTGTTGAAGCACCTTTGGCAGCGATTACAGCCTCGAGTCTTCTTGGGTATGACGCTACAAGCTTAGCACACCTTTATTTGGGGAGTTTCTCCCATTCTTCTCAACAGATCCTTTCAAGCCCTGACAGCTTGGATGAGGAATGTTGCTGCACAGATATTTTCAGGTCTCTCCAGAGATGTTAGATCGGGTTCAAGTCCAGGCTCTGGCTGGGCCACTCAAAGACATTCAGAGACTTGCCACTCCTGCGTTGTCTTGGCTGTGTGCTTAGGGTCGTTGTCCTGTTGGAAGGTGAACCTTTGTCCCAGTCTGAGGTCCTGAGCGCTCTCAAGCAGGTTTTCATCAAGGATCTCTCTGTACTTTGCTCCATTCATCTTTGCCTCGATCCTGACTAGTCTCCCAGTCCCTGCCGCTGAAAAACATATCCACAGCATGATGCTGCCACCAATATGCTTCCCCGTAGGGATGGTGCCAGGTTTCCTCCAGGCGTGACGCTTGGCATTCAGGCAAAAGAGTTCAATCTTGGTTTCATCAGACCAGAGAATCTTGTTTCTCATGGTCTGTGAGTCTTTAGGTTCCTTTTGGAAATTCCAAGTGGGCTGTCATGTGCCTTTTACTGGGGAGTGGCTTCCGTCTGGCCACTCTACCATAAAGGCCTGATTGGTGGAGTGCTGCAGAGATGGTTGTCCTTCTGGAAGGGTCTCCCATCTCCACAGAGGAACTCTAGAGCTCTGTCAGAGTGACCATTGGGTTCTTGGTCACCTCCCTGACCAAGGCCCTTTTGGTACCCTTCCCCAGATCTTTACCTTGACACAATCCTGTCTCGGAGCTCTGCGGACAATTCCTTCGACTTCATGGCTTTGTTTTTGCTCTGACATGCACTGTGGGATCTTATATCGACAGGTGTACTGTATCCCTTTCCAAATCATGTCCAATCAATTGAATTTACCACAGGTGGACTCCAATCAAGTTGTAGAAACATCTCAAGGATGATCAATGGAAACAAGATGCACCAGAGCTCAATTTCAAGTCTCATAGCAAGGGGCAGTTCTGTTTTTTTATTTGTAATACATTTTCAAACATTTCTAAAAACCTCTTTTCGCTTTGTCATTATGGGGTATTGTGTGTAGATTGATGAGGGAAATAAAAAAAAAAAATCCATTTTAGAATAAGGCTGTAATGTAACAAAATGTGGAAAAGGGGAAAGGGTCTGAAAACTTTCCAAGGCACTGTACTTTGTGCCCCCTCAGATTTTTGTGGTGCATAATGACCCTGACTGCTCATGCACCCATCTCCCCCACAGGGCGGGCAAGATAATGGCTACCGAGCAGCATCCGGCCTTTGTTTACATGTATAGCCCATCACACAGACACATACTTTACATTATTATCTCCCTATCCCACCATGTCAACCTGTAAATTCTTATTGGCTCTTGTTCCAGCACAAGGCACGGTCCAAATGATTGTTTGTCATGGCCTCATACATGTAGCCTACAGGCCTCTTGAGATGTACATCTCTTGTTGTTTCAATTCATTGTGAAGCTGATGGGATCTTTTTATTATGAGACAATGATCTAAGCAACGTCTGGAAATAATTATTTTCTACGATTAGCTCTTGTATAACAGGGATGTTATGATTCGCAAGCTCTCAGTGTGTTTGTCTGTTTGTTTCCCACATGATATTGTTCATTATTATTCCCATTCACTTCCTTTCACATGGCTTGGCATTGGTTATTCTGGGGATCATTCCAAAGCAAACAGTGTAGTTGAAACATTTGGGCTCGGAATGTTCTACTGACATCTACTGGGGAAGTCTCTCTGAGTCCTGCTGTGTGTGCTCCTCCCAACACACAACACCTCTATATCAGCTGTGTTAAAAAAATGATAGAGAACATTGTATATAGGAGTATACCATATCACAACCCTATGGAGACATTTTAATGCAAGCGACATACAATGTAGACATTGACTGTCTTCAAGTCCTGTAAAAGATTGACAGACAGACAGGGAATTTGAAAAGCAGCCCAGTGTAAGGGGTGCGTAACTGGTGGCAGGGAAGACAGACGCAGGAGAGCAGAACTAGGCAGTAGCCGGAGAAGTTTAATTCCAAAACCGACGGCATCAAGAAATTAACAACTTGGGTACAAAACCCGACGCGTACCAGTCAACATGTGCACAAGCACTTACAAACAAACAATACCACACAAAGACATGAGGGGAACAGAGGGTTAAATACACAACACGTAATGAGGGAATGAAAACCAGGTGTGTGGGAAAACAAGACAAAACAAATGGAAAATGAAAAATGGACCGGCGATGGCTAGAAGACCGGTGACGTTGACCGCCGAACACCGCCCGAACAAGGAGAGGAACCGACTTCGGCAGAAGTCGTGACACCCAGTGTCATAAACAGACCCACCTGCCCCCAAACTGCCTCTTTCCAGCTCTCCTTTCTCTTCAACTTGACAAAGCCATTACTCCAAGAAAAGCAATTTTCAGTTTTTAAGCCATTATTGTTAGACTATTGCTAGTTGCCAAATTGGGAAAGGGGTTAGTAGACACTGTATGGATAGAAGAAGTTCTAACTGTAGCTTTCAATTAAGACAGTGGACTGTAATGGTGTTTTGGATTTTGCAAAATATACTCCTGCATTAAATAAGAATTCTGCCTTACCGTGTAGCAAAGTAGCGGTTGTTAAATTGGCTAGCAGTAAGTGGATGGAATGCCTACATATAATCTACTTTACATAATGTGAAGTAGAGGGGGGTCTGTGAGGAAAAGAAACATGAACCGGATAAAGCCATGGAGGTCAGTTGTTTTCTGGAGATGTGAAGTGACAAGTTTATATTTTCATCATAAGTGCAAATGTCAGCATTAAGCATCTCCCAACACTGTAAATTAGGAAGACAAACAAAAAGCTGCTGTTAATGCTCTTGTTAATGGGAGATGTGTTATTAGTCAAGTCTGACAAGAACCAGGAAACATAGGACAACAGTCTGATGCATACGCATGCACGCACGCACGCACGCACGCACGCACGCACGCACGCACGCACGCACGCACGCACGCATAAACACACACAAACATAAACACACACACACACACACACACACACACACACACACACACACACACACACACACACACACACACACACACACACACACACACACACACACACACACACACACACACACACACACACACACACACACACACATTAAAAGAGGAGAGGATGATCAAGAGCAGCATATTGAAGTGGCACGCTAGAGACAGCTAAAGGTTGGCCTCAATTAGAGGGCAGATGGAGAGAGAGTATCTTCTGTTAATGGACTGTCTTTCATCGAATTAAGATGTGTTAAAGACCCACACGTGAACCAAAAGATTCATTAACTTCTTATGGCTGCATACCGGGATCGATATGACAGCAGCCAGATAAAGTGCAGGGCGCCAAATTCAAACAACAGAAATCTCATAATTAAAATTCCTCAAACATACATGTGTCCTATATAATTTAAAGGTAATCTTGTTGTTAATCCCACCAAAGTGTCCGATTTCAAATATGCTTTTCAGCGAAAGCACTACAAACGATTATGTTAGGTCACCATCAAACCACAATAAGCACAGCCATTTTTCCAGTGAAAGATAGCAGTCAGAAAAAGCAGAAATAGAGATAAAATAAATCACTAACCTTTGATTATCTTCATCAGATGACACTCATAGGACTTCATGTTACACAATACATGCATGTTTTGTTTGATAAAGTTCATATTTATAACAAAAAGTCTGAGTTTACATTGGCGCGTTACATTCACTAGTTCCAAAAACATCAAGTGATTTTGCATAGCCACATCGTTTCAACAGAAATACTCATCATAAATGTAGATGATAATACAAGTTATACACATGGAATTATAGATATACCTCTCCTTAATGCAACCGCTGTGTCAGATTCCAAAAAAACTTTACGGAAAAAGCAAATCATGCAATAATCTGAGACGTAGCTCAGCACAATAGTCAAATTAGCCGCCATGTTGGGGTCAACAGAAACCAGAAAATACATGATAAATGTTTCCTTACCTTTGATGAACTTCATCAGAATGCAGTCCTAGGAATCCCAGGTCCACAATAAATGCATGATTTGTTCGATAATGTCCGTTATTTATGTCCAATTAGCTACTTTGGTTAGCGCGTTTGGTAAACAATTCAAAAGTCACAAAGCGCGTCCTCTATAACGTGACAAAATGTCCAAAAGTTCCATAACAGTCAGTAGAAACATGTCAAACGATGTACTGAATCAATCTTTAGAATGTTGTTAACATACATCTTGAATAACGTTCCAACCGGAGAATTAGATTGACTTCAGATGAGCGGTGGAACGGAGGTCCTCCTCATGTGAATGCGCATGTGAAAGCATGGTCAGCTTGTGGCAGTTACTCATTCCGGTCTCCTTCGGCCCCCTTCACATTAGAGTCATCAGACAAAGTTCTATTGACTAGGAAGTGAAAACTCATCAATATCTCGCTGTAATTTCAATGAGAGCTTGGTTGAAAATCTGCCACCTCAGAAAAAATTAAAACAGGAAGTGGAACTTCTCAGGATTTTGCCATATGAGTTCTGTTATACTCACAGACATAATTCAAACAGTTTTAGAAACTTCAGAGTGTTTTCCATCCAATACGAATAACAATATGCATATATTAGCAACTGGGACTGAGGAGCAGGCAGTTTATTATGGGCACTTCTGTGCACCTTTCATCCAAGCTACTCAATACTGCCCCTGCAGCCATAAGAAGTTAAGCGGCTATTCTTCCACTATGTATGTATTCAGAGCCATACGTTCTCAAGCACGGTGTTACAAAATACAGAAGATCTTTCTTCCTTCAGTCCAGTCCAGTGTAATAACCCAGTAATGCTCTTCTCTCCCATGAGCAGGCCTTGGGGAGGTGGAGTACAGTGGGGAGTCCCAATGGAACCCTAGAGCCCTGTCTGCAGCCGTGTCCTGATTGACATCAGGATATCAATATGGTCCTCTTCAAATACTCGTGTTCAAGTGCTCCCCTGGTTGACACAGTGTGTTGGAGTTACTGGACACTCATTAATCCTGGAGCTATCAGAGGATCTTAATTTGACCTATATTGTGACAGCAAAATAATCCTGCAGCAACAGGATTGTAACTTTTAGTCTATAATGTTGCTTGATCGGTGGTTAGGCTATTAGCTGGCCAAAAGTAGGATACATGAAAAGTACAATACTGTTAATATAACCGTGTGTTAGTGTGGGTTTTCAGCTAATTTATTTAAATCAGGAAGCTCATCTGCATAGGGGTGCAGGAAAAGTGAGTCCCGAATTCCTTTGGGGAAGGATAGTAACATATGTTTACCCTTTTCCCTGCTCCAGTATCAATATATATCTCCTCCAGTGAATGTAGCCATTTGACCCAGCCTAGTGCCAAAACACCTATTTCTACTTTTCAACGGATCATCCCGACCTTGACCTGCTAAAGCAGGTGTGATAACCATACACACACTGTGGACCATCGGGGGCAGGGTCCACAGGGGTAAAGAGCACTACAATATTGTTGGGCAGTGCATCCTTGAGAGTACACATGATATTATGGCACTATCATATCTTTTTACATGAACCTCTCACATCAACAATACATTGTAAAGTACGTATCCCCTCAGTGAGCCCCTGAACCAGAATCCTCAGGGTGTGGTGTTACAACAGATACATGAGTATGTAGCAGTTTGTCTTATTCAGGCCTGACAAGTCAATGACAAATTGGGCTGCTCTGAATCCAACTGGGACCCTGGCGACGAGAGGTGTGAAGGGAGAAAGAGGGAGAGAGTGAAACGCTACATCTCACAAAATATGCACAAATCAATGAAGAGGCAGGTGGAAGACATTTAGATGGAAGCCAGGGACAAGCAGCTGACACAATTTGTTCCGTTACTCATTGATTTTACCCACCAGTGAAAAGGAAGGACATTTGTTTTGGTTTATAACCAAATCAAACATGTAATATAACATAGTTAAGTGCAAAATATCACATAAAGCGAAGGGGATGAGATGTTGAAATGATTCACTCAATTCCATTGGTTATACAGCTCTTGCTGCTTGAAGCATGACCAATCACATTTCTCGAAGTCTCCGGCCAGCTAATTAGCACTCTGCTGAACAGCGCTTGTTGACACATGGGGCCTGACTATCATGCAATTACAACACATATTAGCATGAACGTGTTGCTGTTGCAATTTCTTCAGAAATAAGCTGCAATGTTCTTTAGTTCCAGCATTCCCTAATGGTCTCACTCAGATTTCTGACTGGTGTGTTACAGTAATGAATGTATGTAATGTTTTGTTAGCATCAGCCCATAATAGGTGTGTTTTGGTGTCAGTCAGGTGACCTGGTAGCCACTCTTTGCACTATGTTTGGCCCCATTAACACGCTCTCAGCTTCAGTACTATGACATGCCTATAGTGTCTTGTATAGTGTGTTTACAGTAAATAATACAGTAAATGTTCATATCATACAGCTGTCATCCTACGGTATATGTTTTAGACAACACGGTCTGGTTAAGTATCTGTGTTCGACAGTATGTTCCAAACCTCGGCATCTCTATCTTCATGGCTCTTTTTGTTGTCTTGTTGGCCATTTTGTAGAGGTGTCTGTCCATCTTCCATATTTCCAGTTTCCACCTTAAAGTCTTGATTGATTTGATGTCAATCAGTGAATCACTCCCGTCGCATAGTGAGGAGACGAGCGGCAGACAGGGCTGACATCAAGCTTAGGGTTCATTATCTTCCATTCACCATCTCTGTTTCAGTCTTCAATGTCCCTAAATTAGCTTATTAGCAATTCTTTAGATTGAGGGCTGGTTTATAGCATCTTAATTGAGAGTAATTAATTGAAGTGATAGCGATGGTAGGTTGGACAAAGCACTGAAATCTGCCCAAGTAGATGAACCATGAATCTGTCGCTAACGGTGACCGCTCAGGAAAGAAGACCTCAAATCGTTATTCTGTTGTTTGAGACTGCGAGAGGACAGGAAGATCTACATATCTGGAACGTATCACTGTTTGCCAAGCTGATGTATCGATTATTAAATGGAACGTTTTCGCAATAGAGACCAATGGGTGTCGTCACAAACAGTCGTGCAGTCAGAGACGAATAGAAGAATAGACAACCATCAGCCTGTTTATTGTCACTGTTCACCTCATATGACTGTCATATGAATGTGTGTTCATACCCAAGTGCACGCCTGCTCTACCTCTCTTTTTCTGTTCACTTTCTGTTCACAAACAAATGGAAGGAGATCCATATCTGTATTTGCTACTTTGGTTCATAAGGCTATATTGGGATCGGATTGGTCTGTCGTATTCAATATAGTCAAGTTGTTTGAACAATGACACTTAGCAGTGCAGCGCACTCTCTCTGTGACTATTTACAGAAGAGGAGTTGAAGCCTGTATCGTGGTGTTACTGTTGAGGTCATTTAGTCTGAGCCTGGTAAATACACCTTATGCGTATGATCTGGAAACTCTTAGAGGCGACTTACTGAGACAGTTGCCGCGATACACTGCACGTAAGAGCCAATTTGGCCTTTGCTCGCCTCCGAGCTTAGTGATGTTTCTGCCGCGGCTTACCTTTCTTAGACTAACCTATTATCTGAAGAATATAAAACATTCGCTGCAGTGGTAAAGCATATTGTGTGCATAGTGGAAAGTGTTTCTGTGCATGCAGACGGGGGGATATTTAAAAGTAAAAACGCCCTGTCTTCTTCACTTTGACTTTTAAAATCAACCTCAGCAGAAGGCTATGCCATTTCACTGCAGACTGCGGAGATGGCCAGAAATGACTACAAGCCCAAAATCAGTGAAGAAATCAGGAAGTGAGAGAGCCTTACTAGAACATATTTTTGTGGTGTACTTACCATGACAAGGTCACTGCCCTAATTACTAGTAAGAGCAGGAGTTTAAAAACACTCTGCGGCGTAGTTGCATAGCTGTGAGGATAGTAATGACACGTTGACTTGCAGAAAAATCTTTTAAATAAACTGTGTCCATTGATACAGAACCATATCTGTATGTCATGTTCTCCAAAGACAGCATATCCTTATTAAAAAGTTTGAAAATAAACTTCATTTAACCCAATGAGTCCCACCGACCCGGCAGCATGATTTTAGACTTCTACCGCTTTTAAACATTGTGTGTTTGAGCTACAGACTACAGACTGTACCATTGGATGTGCCTATTTATTCTGCACCAACCATTGTGTGATTAACAGAGGCTGAGCTAGAGAAGTGTCTGTGAGACAAGGGCGGCTCCCGAAGGGGCCCGGGGCCAGGTCTTTTTTACAAAAACATCTGTAGAGTCAGAATCGTTTGAGCTACAAACTATTAAACATTATCTATGAAAGCTATTTTGCTTCATGATGCTCCCAAGCTTCATAAAGTTGTTAGAAGGTAAGGGGTTCCTCTACGTAGAAGATCATAGGAAATCCCAGGACATAGTGTCTATAATACTGTAATAAGGTCACAAAGTTGCTGTTGAAAACTCCACACAGTTGTCACTGACTAGTTAGATATACAGATTTTTGCTTTGGCTGGCGGTTTTTGTTGTTGTTGAAATTTGTCAATAAAACTCAGGAATGCAACTGTTCATGTCAAATTGGATTCTGCTTGTAGCCCTGGATGTCCTGAAAATAAAATGGTAAAACACTTCATTGTGAGGCTGAATATGAGGGCTGGACATGCAGATAAATAAAAGTCAGAGGAATGAAAAGCCAATTTTTGCTGGGGTCTCGGGACTGATAGGGTTAACAACTATCTGCCAATAGTACTTGTCAGCAAAAGGACAGTGGCTTCATAAACATGTGTTTCTCGCTACAGATTATGTATCATTCAGTGAAGACATTCTCTTTGACCGACTTCATAGGAAACGGCAGACACACATAACCGACTCATAAAAATGCACATCTCCTTTTATGAGAAATGCTTTCCTGCATCCGCTCATATTGTCACTTGGACAACAACTCACAGGAAATGGGAATGGGCACTATCCCGTTGTGCCAAATTGCGCATATCAGTGTTAGGAAGATGAGATTTAATTGGGGTCCAAGGTTCAGATTGTTGTAATCAACCCCAAACTACGAGGAGCTCTGTCAGGCCTGGCAACCACACTTGATAGGTAACATTTTGGATTGGAGAACGAGAGAGAAAGGAGGGGACAACCAACAGTCACAGCCAAACACGAGTGCAAGTTATTTGTGACAAACAAGGGCTGAGGATTGCATCAAAAATGCCGCTTGAGGGAATAGCAGCTGTTTTACGCGCTATTGCGCAATTTATATTTTTTCCGCTGATCTTAACTTTTTTTGTCCATAATGTTTCCGCCATCGTTTCCTATGACTGAAAAGAGCTTCTGGACATCAGAACAGCTATCATTAACCTTGGATGAGGTCTTCTACTTCAATGAGTCGGAGGCGAAGGACATCATTTATTGATTATCCCGGAGCAGGTCCAAATCCCGGAGAAGGAGGAGAGTGGATACACCGCCTCTACCCTCCGTTCTATTGGCAAACCTGCAATCCCTGGAGAATAAACTGGACGAGCTCCATTCGAGACTATCCTATCAACGTGACCTGAAGAACTGTAATATGCTATGTTTCTCAGAGTCATGGCTGAACAAGTACGTGGAAAATATAAATCTAGCTGTTTTTTCTATACATCGGCAGGACAGAACGGCAGCGTTGGGGAAACTCAGGGGAGGGGGTGTGTGTCTTTTTGTTAAAAACTACTGTTTCACAATCTCTAATATTAAGGAAGTCTCGAGGTTCTCCAGACACAGCTCTGTGATGGAGAGAGAAGGGATATTTGTTAATTTTTAACACAGAGCTGTCTCTGGAGAACCTCGAGACTTCCTTAATATTAGAGATTGTGAAACAGTAGTTTTTAACAAAAAGACACACACCCCCTCCCCTGAGTTTCCCCAACGCTGCCGTTCTGTCCTGCCGATGTATAGAAAAAACAGCTAGATTTATATTTTCCACGTACTTGTTCAGCCATGACTCTGAGAAACATAGCATATTACAGTTCTTCAGGTCACGTTGATAGGATAGTCTCGAATGGAGCTCGTCCAGTTTATTCTCCAGGGATTGCAGGTTTGCCAATAGAACGGAGGGTAGAGGCGGTGTATCCACTCTCCTCCTTCTCCGGGATTTGGACCTGCTCCGGGATAATCAATAAATGATGTCCTTCGCCTCCGACTCATTGAAATAGAAGACCTCATCCAAGGTTAGTGATAGCTGTTCTGATGTCCAGAAGCTCTTTAGTAGTTAGAATAGAATAGTAGTTAGAATAGTTAGAAGTAGTTAGAAGTACCTTATGATAAGCTGTAGACCATTCTATTTACCAATAAAGTTTTTATTTATGTTTTTTGCCGCTGTCTATTTACCACCACAAACCGATGCTGGCACTCAACAAACTGTATAGGACCATAAACAAACAAGAAAATGCTCACCCAGAGGCGGCTCTCCTGGTGGCCGGTGATTTTAATGCAGGAAAACTGAAATCAGTTTTACCTCATTTGTACCAGCATGTCACCTGTGTAACTAGAGGTGAAAATACTCTAGATTTCCTTTACTACACACACAGAGACGCATACAAAGCTCTAGATCTCCTTTACTACACACACAGAGACTCATACAAAGCTCTTGATCTCCTTTACTACACACACAGAGACGCATACAAAGCTCTAGATCTCCTTTACTACACACACAGAGACTCATACAAAGCTCTAGATCTCCTTTACTACACACACAGAGACGCATACAAAGCTCTAGATCTCCTTTACTACACACACAGAGACGCATACAAAGCTCTAGATCTCCTTTACTACACACACAGAGACTCATACAAAGCTCTTGATCTCCTTTACTACACACACAGAGACTCATACAAAGCTCTTGATCTCCTTTACTACACACACAGAGACTCATACAAAGCTCTAGATCTCCTTTACGACACACACAGAGACTCATACAAAGCTCTAGATCTCCTTTGCTACACACACAGAGACGCATACAAAACCTTATCCTCCAGATTCCTGCTTATAAGCAAAAACTCAAACAGGAAGTACCAGTGATGCACTCAATACGGAAGTGGTTACATGAAGCGGATGCTAAGCTACGGGGCGGTTTTGCTTGCACAGACTGGAATATGTTCTGGGATTCATCCTATGGTATTGAGGAATTTACCACATCAGTCACCGGCTTCATTAATAAGTGTATTGATGACGACAATGTACATATCCTAACCAGAAGCCATGGGTTACAGGCAACATCCACACTGAGCAAACACACAACACAGTCGTGAAGAGGGCACGACAATGCCTCCTCACCCTCAGGAGGCTGAAAAGATTTGTCATGGGCCCTCAGATCCTCAAAATGTTCTAAAGCTGCACCATTGACAGCAACTTGACTGGCTGAAACCCCGCTTGTTATGGCATCTGCTTGGCATCCGACTGCAAGAGGCTACAGAGGGTAGTGCGTACGGCCCAGTACATCACTGGGGCCAAGTTCCCTGCCATCCAGGACCTCTATACAAGGCAGAGTCAGAGGAAGGCCCTAAAAAAAGACTCCTGCCACCCAAGTCGGCAAGCGGTACGGAGCGCCAAGTCTGGGACCAAAAGGCTCCTGAACAGCTTCTACCCCGACTCCATAAGACTGCTGAACAGTTAACCACCTATCTGGTGTGTGTATTTTTTAAATGGCTACCCAGAATATTTGCATTGACCCCCTTTTTTTTGCATTGACATTCTTGCACTGGCTCTATGCACACAGTAGTCTCTACCCACACACTCACACATACTACACTGACACTCCTACACACACACACTCACACACACACTCACACACACACTCACACACAGACACACTGTCACACTCTCTACGTGTACTTCTGCTAGTCTGTTTATTATCTATCCTGATTGCATAGTCACTTTTACCCCTTCCTAGAATATTACCTCAATTACCCCTGCACTTTAACTCGCTACCGGTACTCCTTGTATATATGTCTACACCTGTTGTATTCGGTGCATGTAACAAATACAATTTGATTTGATTTCTGAGGCAGGCGGGGATAGATGAAATAGTTTCAGCCCAACCTGGGGTCTCTTTGTCTCAAAACGAAATGAAAAGTAACAATCAATCGTGCCAAGTGGAGCAAGACAGGTATAAGGAAATTGAAAATGATTCCCTGTGCATGTAGCAGTCGTTCCCAGACAGGAAGAGACACATTCATCAGCCAGCTCTGGTCACGGCAGAAGGCAGGACAGGAGCCATAGAACCATCTCCTGAAAAAGCCATTGTTATCAGCCTTTCTCTGGCTTGAAATACAAAACCAGCCTCTCTGTGTCACGGATCCCTCCGGAACTTTCATTATGCACACCTGGCTCCTATTCCCAGTGATTAGTAATTGTGTAAGTGTGCTCTTGGTTTACCAGTATCCTGTCGATTATTGTTACAATGTCCGTTGGTTCGTGTGAGTACCTGTGCTGTGTGTTTTGGCTTTCGTGCCATTGTGGATTGCGCAGATGATTGTGGGGTCTCTTTTGTTTGGGTTTCTACCCTGTGTTTTGTATAGTGTTTGTTTGGTCTTTGGTCTTTGTCCCTGTGCCTTTGCACGGCACGCCGTAATTTGGGTAAAAAAATAAATATATTACGCATTCCTGCGTTTGTCTCCCGAATCATTCATACCAACGTGACACTCTCTCAAAACTGGAAGAGGCTTTCCATCACAAACAATATGGATTGCTATAATCTATACTTACTAACTCAATACAGATCATTTCTCAATTTAGAAAGGACAAAATATTCCGTTATGTGTTCCATTTATGATGTGGTTTGTCATTCTTCCATGATCAATTAAGCATAAAACAAAATCATTGCTGTAATAGGCTTTTTCTGTCACCATCACATCAACACCAATGGGGAAAAAAAGATTTCCTTTTGTGATGTGCTTCACCGCTGGTGTACAGGGAAGAGTGTTTAATTTTTACAGCCATTGTTAAAGTTTAGCAATATGGACAGTGGAGGTGTAAAAGAGATGGTGCTTGGCCATGAGTTTAAATCACTTGGCGTGATGAGGGCAATAACAAACCACTGGAGAGGGGAAGAGGGATGGCAGGGCCCTTTATATTCCACTAATGATGCTGTACATTTGAGTGGTGGTAACATTAAGCATCGTCGAGCGAATCTAAAGGGAAATCATGCATCACAATTAATTGGGAATCAGGAAGTTGGTCAAGTTTGCCATTTTCTACTTATGGTCAGGTTTTTAGCTCGGCCTTCATTTCTGTTTATTACCCCCTTAGTTGAATGATCACGGAGGTTAGCAGTCCATTCTCCTCTTCTTGGAGAACAGAGGAGTTTCCTAGCAGTATGGTAGAGGCAGGCCTGACGAGCCCTAGGCCAGGCTATCTCAAGGGTGAGGAGGGATGGAGATCTAATGAGGAAACATCACATATTTATCTTCCTTTCTTTGAAACCCCTGAGCGTCTTGGCCCTGAATGCTGTGGCTGATTGCAGTTATTTAGTGTGTATTTAGTGTGGCTGGGGCATTGGTGCTGCTGCTCCGAGTAGTATTTACCTGTCTGGACCAGTGGAGGCTGCTGAGGGGAGGATGGCTCATAATAATGTCTGGAATGGAGTAAACGGAAAGGCATTAAAACATGTTTGATGTATTTGATACCATTCCACCTATCCGCTCCAGCCATTACCACGAGCCCATCCTCCCCAATTAAGGGTGCCACCAGCCTCCTGTGGTCTGGACTGTATCTGATTGGAATTTAGGAGCAGTTAGTTTTGTGCCTGGTCTGTTTACTCTAAATCAAAGCCAGATAACAGCCACTTTTGGGTATAAAGTAGCCTACGTTTGTGCAGCAGAAAGTAATGAGACTGCACCCCATTTTGGCAAACCATTTTCTGGTGTCATCTCACATGAACCTCATAAGTATGGTAATGCCTTCTATCATTCTGCCACAGGCTGACAAATTCCATCATTACTCATCATACAGCATCCATTCTTGGTACATACAATATCCCTCAAGACATGTTCAAAATGATTTATTTTTACACTGATGACATCTTAATGTTATTGTAAGTGACAAACGTGCTGTAGTTGCTGCTAGATGTGTATACTGCAGAAATGCACACACAGACATAGACATAGCCAGACCAATTACAAACAATGCAGGATTTTATTAAGTCATTCTTGCTTTTAGTACACCAGACAGACATTAGACTTGTTGATTTATGGAAGTTTGAGTTATGAAAGTTCCTATTTCCAGATTCCGTTTCTTCACTGCTCTTTCTAGTTCCTGCAGTATCTCTTCCTGCCTCTCCTTCCTCACCATATCTTCTCACCCATTTCATCCTCTCTCCCTCCCTCTCTCCTTCACTTCTTCCTTATCTCTCTCTCTCAATTCAATTTAAGGGATTTATTGGCATGGGAAACATATGTTTACATTGCCAAAGCAAGTGAAATAGATAATTAACCAAAGGGAAATAAACAATAATAAATTAACAGTAAACATTACACTTACAAAAGTTCCAAAAGAATAGAGACATATGTGATGAACACGAGGGGAGACAGAGAGCTGGTTTCAAGTGCAGGGCACAGCAGGTGTTTATTGCATAGGACCACAGGAAGAGGCAGGTAGTTGGGTCCAGGCAGACGGTCATACACACAGGGTCCAAAAGGGCAACAGTACAGGCAGGGAAAAGGCTAGTAACGTAGTCCGGGAGATCAGGCAATATAGGTAGATAACAGGAAATCCGATAGGCTAAAGTACAGGCAGGGAATAGGCAAAAGGCGTCGTTAGTGAGGCAGACAAAAACTATTACACACAGGAGGGGTAGATCACGGGAAAAACAGAGCTCTGAAAGACATGTGTCACAAAACAAACAATATCTCACAGTGATGGGGTGCAAATAACTGAAGTAGATAGTGTGTGATAATGACATACAGGTGTGTGAACAGGTGATTAAAATTCAGGTGATTGGGATCTGGAGAGTGAGCTGCGTTCAGGGGATCTACGTGTTTGAGAGTGTGAGCTGGAAAGTGGGCTGGAAAGTGAGCTACGTTCAGGGGATCTATGTGTTTGAGAGTGTGAGCTGGAAAGTGGGCTGGAAAGTGAGCTGCGTTCAGGGGATCTACGCGTTTGAGAGTGTGAGTTGGAAAGTGGGCTGGAAAGTGAGCTACGTTCAGGGGATCTACGTGTTTGAGGGTGTGAGTTGGAAGCAGATGTTACAACATATCAAATGTCATATTATGTATATAGTGTTGTAATGATGTGCAAATAGTTAAAGTACAAAAGGGAAAATAAATAAACATAAATGTATTTACAATGGCGTTTGTTCTTCACTGGTTGCCCTTTTCTTGTGACAACAGGTCACACATCTTGCTGCTGTGATTGCACACTGTGGCATTTCACCCCATATATATGGGAGTTCAACAAAATTGGATTTGTTTTCGAATTCTTTGTGGGTCTGTGTAATCTGAGGGAAATATGTGTCTCTAAAATGTCATACATTTGGCAGGAGGTTAGGAAGTGCAGCTCAGTTTCCACCTCATTTTGTGGGCAGTGTGTACATAGCCTGTCTTCTCTTGAGAGCCAGGTCTGCCTTCAGCTGCCTTTCTCAATAGCAAGGCTACAATCACTGAGTCTGTACATAGTCAAAGGTTTCCTTAATTTTGGGTCAGTCACAGTGGTCAGGTATAGTCTCTGTTTAGGGCCAAATAGCATTCTAGTTTGCTCAGTTTTTTGGTAAATTCTTTTCAATGTGTCAAGTAATTATCTTTTAGTTTTCTCATGATTTGGTTGGGTCTAATTGTGTTGCTGTCCTGGGGCTCTGTGGGGTCTGTTTGTGTTTGTGAACAGAGCCCTCTCTCTCCATTACAATCTCAAAGTCCTTGAGTCTGGGTACTGGGATGGTTTGTGGGCATGATGAGTAGGTGATTGCTCATTCCCAATGAGTCCCAGGACCCCTCCATTCCTGGCAGCTAGTTGGGTGGATCTCTGGGATGTCTGGAGGGAAGCCAGCCAGGCCAGCAGAGTCCTGCAGCGAACAGGGGGAGACTCACTCTGCACCACTGTCCGTCCCCCCCCCCCCCCCCCCGTCCAACATCTTTAGGAATCCTCTGTACCCCACTGGTTTGACCAGCACTCAGGACATTCAGATAGAATGCTTGAGAGTGAAGCGGATCCCTTCAGATTGTCACAGCGGTATAACCTCACTGTTGGACTTAGAGAATAACTTGTAGATGTGTGATACGACAGTACAGAGAAAGGAGTAGTGAAGTGATGCAGGCTATAGACGGGGGGAACAATCCCTCTGCAGTAACGCAAACAGCAACAGTGCCTCTTAATGTCCTATAGTGACAAGTCCCTGGCATGAGGGGACCCCTAACATCAATGTTTAAGATGGCCGTAAACGTTATATTGGGCTTGTGTTTGCTCTCGGCCCTGAGCAGATAACCATACAGAGCCTTGAATAAACCCACCTCCTCCAGGAAATGTGTATATGAAAAAGTAAAGTCAGTGAGATTCTTTGAGTAGTTGAACAACTATCAGGAGTCGATCAATTTCACGCTTGGTGAGAAGAAGATGCAATGGTAAGAGAGAGGATCTGAAATGTATTTTTTTTAATGAATGATGTGGGATGTCGAGCTGTTGGATCAATATTACTGTGTGAATCTTGGCCGTGTTTTGCATTATACATTAGTCAATACTGAAAGGTGTAAATAATGTAGCTGAGTAGTAGACCACTGTCTAGACTGTCTGCTCAGTCTGATACATCTATTTCTCACCTTCAGGTTCAAAGGAAATGAGCCATTTTCCATTTTCTCTCCTGAATGCACTGACCATATCCCTAACTGCATAGGTAACATGTTTTGTCATCTAAGTCAATTGCATTGACAAAATATTTATTGTCTACAATTTGACCTACAATTTGAGTCTGACAAATTGTTTGGCAGTGAATTGTTGGAAGCACTTCAGTTTAGGTCTCTATTTCTGCCCTACGCAATGCTGAATATCAACCAGTTTGTGCAAGAGATATTGGTATTTTTGTGGTATACTGTAGACCCAGAACTCACCTTAGACCACTGTTTGTTGACTCATATGAAAAACCCACTGTATACATCATGCTGTAAAAGGATGGAGAGAAAAACTGAGAAAGCAGATGAAAAATGGGACGTGAGAAGGTGGGATTGTCATAAATCATATGGGTGGATTTCCATGTACACCTTTGTTGTTTAGTGTACACTATTTCATTCCTCCCTAGAAATAATGGCTCGCCCTGACTCTGTGTGTGCATGCGCGTGTGTGTATGAGTGTGCATGCGTGTGTGTATGAATGTGCATGTGTGTATTGTGTGTGTCCCTGTTTGTGTTAGAAGAAATAATGTCTCATTGCGCCGCCCCTCCCACCTCCATACTTTGCCCTCTCTATCAGAGTCACTGAGCACCCAATATTTCACGGCAGCAGCCACAGTGTGTTGAATTATGCTGCCTTCACTTTGTATTCAGCCTCTTAAATAACATCACTTCAGTTAGCCTCAAAACTCCCACTTGAGTATGAGGGTGTTAGGAAAAGGTCCTGAGCAAGTTGGAGTCAAGGGTCTTTCTATGGGGAAATACCCTCTCAGAATTACTTCAGAGCTTTCCTGAGGGGTATACTACGACGCTAGCTTGATCTATTCAGGATTATCTAAAGCTAGCCAGTTTCAGTTCCAACTCAGGCTTCATCCATGTTACGAAGGTGGATATTGATCCTGCACCTGCGCGTGCATGTCACACATGGATTGGCCAACGAGTCGAAAGCCGAACTCTTCATTGAGACAATGTTGAAACAGCTATCCATGGGCGAGTCAGTGCCACGTTTACATTTTTGCTGAATAAATGAAAGAGAAGTAATTTAATCTATGGTGGGAGATATGCTACTAGAAGTGCCTTTTTTTAAATTAAGCGAATCGTTTATGCCGTCTTTGGTGTGCTTTATCAATGAAAGAGAACCCCTTTTTCCACTCCTATCGATAAAATCATTGTTTTTAGTCTAAATAAAGTTACTGCCCGTGAAGTTGCAGATGTATTCTGTCACTAAATGTGTGCAGTGTGATACGTATTTTAATATTATTATTCTTTTTAACACATAAAACATTTGAATAATAAAAGATTTAATCAAATGAAGGGGATGATGAGTCAATCTTTGCGAGAGGGAGGGAATATGATTTCATTGGTCCTCAACTCGCAGCTCAGACACTTAATTCAGGATTAAATGACGTTAGCCGTCCCTGAAACATGTTAGAGTTTAGGATTCGTTGCCATGGAAATGTACCTGGCTAAAACATGAGCCACCTTTGCGTCAACGGTTATCCCGAGTTGAACTCAGAATTGACCAAAGTTAGCTAGCAAAGTCCTCTATCCTGCTTTGTGGTATACCCCTGGCCTCTGAACAGAACATGGAGTTCTTAGCAGCACTACAAGTGGTTACTGATCATGCTCAGTAAGCAGTGGAGCCTTTTTGCAGTCTCTCAATCCACTGCATGATTGCAAATATTGGATATTTAAATGAAGTCAACAAATGTATTTTTACCACTCACGTTGCCTCTGGGTAGTTGATGTAGCTACAGCAGAGAATACTCAGCCTGCTCTTCTCTGATAAGATAAACATCTTATCTGGTGAAAATTGATCCATTCTCCGACCTCAAGTCTTCTGAGCAATTACCTGATTAACCCAGTTAGTCTGGATACTTCATTTCTTATGGATCTCTTCCTGTGGAATGCTTAGATAATGGCTGGGATATACAGTTGAAGTCAGAAGTTTACATACACCTTAGCCAAATACATTTAAACTCCGTTTTTCACAATTACTGACATTTAATCCTCGTAAAAATTCCCTGTCCTGGGTCAGTTAGGAGAGCAGAGAGAATAATTTTTTTCAGCTTTTATTTATTTCATCACATTCCCAGTGGGTCAGAAGTTTACATACACTCAATTAGTATTTGGTAGCATTGACTTTAAATTGTTTAACTTGGGTCAAATGTTTCGGGTAGCCCCCCACAAGCTTCCCACAATAATTTTGGCCCATTCCTCCTGACAGAGCTGGTAAAACTGAGTCAGGTCTGTAGGCCTTCTTGCTCGCACACGCTTTTTCAATTCTGCCAACATATTTTCTAAAGGATTGAGGTCAGGGCTTTGTGATGGCCACTCCAATACCTTGACTTTGTTGTCCTTAAGCCATTTTGCCACAACTTTGGAAGTATGCTTGGGGTCATTGTCCATTTGGAAGACCCATTTGCGACCAAGCTTTAACTTCCTGACTGATGTCTTGAGATGTTGCTTCAATATATCCACATAATTGTCCATCCTCATGATGCCATCTATTTTGTGAAGTGCACCAGTCCCTCCTGCAGCAAAGCACCCCCACAACATGATGCTGTCGCCCCCGTGCTTCACTGTTGGGATGGTGTTCTTCAACTTGCAAACCTCCCCCTTTTTCCTCCAAACATAACGATGGTCATTATGGCCAAACAGTTCTATTTTTGTTTCATCAGACCAGAGGACATCTCTTCAAAAAGTGTCCCCATGTGCAGTTGCAAACCGTAGTCTGGCTGTTTTATGGCGGTTTTGGAGCAGTGGCTTCTTACTTGCTAAGCGGCCTTTCAGGTTATGTCAATATAGGACACGTTTTACTGTGGAAATAGATATTTTTGTACCTGTTTCCTCCAGCATCTTCACAAGGTCCTTTGCTGTTGTTCTGGGATTGATTTGCACTTTTCGCACCAAAGTACGTTCATCTCTAGGAGACAGAACGCGTCTCCTTCCTGAGCGGTATGACGGCTGCGTGGTCCCATGGTGTTTATACATGCATACTATTATTTGTACAGATGAACGTGGTACCTTCAGGCGTTTGGAAATTGCTCCCAAGGATGAACCAGACTTGTGGGGGTCTATACATTTTTTTTGAGGTCTTGGTTGATTTCTTTTGAATTTCCCGTTATGTCAAGCAAAGAGGCACTGAGTTTGAAGGTAGGCCTTGAAATACATCCACAGGTACACCTCCAATTGACTCAAATTATGTAAATCAGCCTATCAGAAGCTTCTAAAGCCATGACATAATTTTCTGGAATTTAAAGGGACAGTCAACTTAGTGTATGTAAACTTCTGACCCACTGGAAATGTGATACAGTGAGTTATAAGTGAAATAATCTGTCTGTAAACAATTGTTGGAAAAATTATTTGTGTCATGCACAAAGTAGATGTCCTAACCGACTTGCCAAAACTATAGTTTGTTGACAAGAAATGTGTGGAGTGGTTGAGAAATGAGTTTAATGACTCCAAACTAAGTGAATGTAAACTTCCGACTGTAACTGTACTTGGTTTCAACTTCAGGTCTTATCTGAACTCATCTCTGTCTACTCACTCTCCATATCCCCCTCTGCCCTCATAGAAGACAGTCTGTAGATGTAATTGCAGAACGAGTAAATGGCTACAGATGTAGGATCATCATTTGATCACCCTGTTGCAGGATTACTTTCCCGATTAAATAGTCTATTTGCCTGGGGGCTAGGGTCAGTCTGTCGTATCTAATGAAATTCTGGTGTCCTGTGTGAACTTAAGAATGCTCCCTCTAATTCTAATTCTCTCCCTCTCCCCTCTCTGAGCCCTAGGATGATGCCTCAGGACTACCTGGCCTGATGACTCCTGGCTGTCCCCGTCTCCAGTTGTGCTGCTGATCCAGTTTCTGTTGTTTTGCCTGTGGCTATGGAACCCTGACCTGTTCTGCAGACGTGCTACCTTGTCTAGCTGCTGCTCCAGTTTCAACTGTTCTGCTTGCGGCTATGGAACACTGACCTGTTCCCCGGAAGTGTTACCTTGTCCCGGAACTGCTGTTTTTGATCCTCTCTCTCTCTCTCTCTCTCTCTCTCTCTCTCTCTCTCTCTCTCTCTCTCTCTCTCTCCCTCCCCCTCTCTCTCTCTCCCCCTCTCTCTCTCTCTCTCTCTGCCCCTCTCTCTCTCCCCCCCCCTCTCTCTCTCTTTCTCTCTCTCTCTCTCGCTATTTCTCTCCCTCTCTCGCTCCCTCTCTCTCTCTCTCCCTCTCTCGCTCCTCTCAACCTCTGAATGCTCGGCTATGAAAAGTCAGCTGACATTTACTCCTGAGGTGCTGACCGATTGCAGTCTCTACAACCACTGTGATTATTATTTGACCCTGCTGGTCATCTATGAACGATCTGGCCTTAATGGCCTTGTACTCTTATAATCTCCACCCGGCACAGCCAGAAGAGGACTGGCCACACCTCAGTGCCTGGTTCCTCTCTAGGTTTCTTCCTAGGTTCCTGCCTTTCTAGGGAGTTTTCCTACACACCGTGCTTCTACATCTGTATTGCTTGCTGTTTGGATTTTTAAGTTGGGTTTCTGTATAGCACTTTGTGACATCTGCTGATGTAAAAAGGGCTTTATAAATACATTTGATTTGATTTGATCCTGCAATACCAGAATGTAAAACTTGTTGTGTAATTGTGGTTTAAAAAGGCTTCTGAAATGTTTGTATTTTCCACTTAGAAATTTCAGACTTTATTTTCCCTAGGAAAAATGTATCAACCCCTATAAAGATTTCCATGAATTATAATCCATATAATAATTCAAATGTCCTGTTGCTGCAGGGTTATTTTCCTGCTGTAGCAAACTGGCTCAAATTAAGATCATACATCTATCTGTATGATCAACAGTGAGCTATTAGCATGACACTACAAGGCTCCTGGCTCTGCACTCTGATCTATATTTGACCTGCTGTAGCATTTATACTTGTTTGGGGATTGAAGGGACAGAGGAATCAAGGAAATACAGTAAACTACTACAGTAGCTCTTGCTGCTGGTATAGAACAGTACCTTTATGAGACAACTGGACTATGATGGCTAATAAGGAATACCACCACTTGTACGCCCCCACCAACGTGTTCATGGGTAGAAGGAAAACAGCCTTTCTCAAATTAACGTCAAAAGTTGCATTTTTCTGCATTTTACCTAACTCTAACCCTTTTCCTATCCTTAACCTAATTCCCCTAACCTCCTATGTTCATTCTGCTAACCTGCATCGTAAGTTCTCTTAACCTGCTACGATAAGTCAAATCTTTCAAAGCTGTATCCCATCTAGTCAAAACCCACCAATGTTGTTTCTGATGGTGGTTAGGAGGTATATAATAATAACTAATAACAACATATACCTAGACTATTAAATATGGATTTAAGATACTTTTTAAACAAGCATAAAAAAGATGCAACAAAACAAGAGATGATGCAAAACAATTGTCTGTAACTCATGAAAGAAAAAAGAAACATAGAGATATGTTCTTCTTTAAGCTAATCTTGTAAAAAAAAAAACGTGTTAACTACAGTGGTCCGGAAGCATCAATCCACCTGATTGACAGGCCAGATGAAAAGTTCCTCAGCCAAAGCCTTTTTTTCTCGTTCTCGCCCGTCTTTTCCTCCCTCCTAGTTTCCGGCGATAAGAATGCACAGAGTAATTACTGCCCAGGGTTACTGGTTTTACAGCAATAGCGCTGCTTTGGCTGAATAAAATGGGAAAACGACAGCGTGTTCCCGGACAGATAAAAAATCCTTTGGTCCTCACTTTTCAGGCTTTTAATACAACACATTCTTTGATTGCCGTGGCTGTATTTATTATGCAAGAGGAAGTGACCACTCGAGCGCTTCCCTACATAAAGGTTAAGTGATAACGCAGGGCACATCACACAGTCAGGAAATGGCAAATATTTGCTCTTATTGATTTCATGTATAATAAACATCTAGGAGGAGTTACTGGAATCTTGTCTCTATAGCTCTTGACTGCAGTTCATAAAATAATTGAACTATTTCACCTATTTCACCTTATCCAATATAATCCAGTGGGTCACCAATCTGCCCGCATTGATTGCATTGACATTGTTCCAAAGCGTTACAGGGATTTTTTAGAAGCGTCCAAGTCAACCCTGTGTACACACGGTGTAATACATTATTAAATTACTCTAAGCCCATTCGGTTGGATTACGATATGGTAATATCAGGTTTGTGTCTCTCCCTCCTCTGTTTCCTGTCGGAGGAAGGATAATAAATAGCATATTAAAGCAGTCTCACTTTATTGTGCCACGGCAATTCTCCGTGAAGGACAATAAAGAATGGAGGGAACATACTGTACGTGTGCATACCAATCAACTGTGACTGGGTCCCCCGTGGCCCCGCCGCCTTCAACCTAACCGGCTTCCTGCAGCGTCTTCAGAAGCAAGGGCTTGTGGGTAGACACAGAGCACTGCGGTCAATTAAGACTTTTAAGCGCCACTTTATTCTCACAGAATTCAGGGAAGCACTGACCTGTCTACTTTCATAAATCATGACTCTCCACATCAGTGTGTTATTCAGCAGCCTACTGTATTGACCTCATCGACAAGCTGATTGAAGATGTTGTAGTTGGAGGGGGTCCTTCCCCATGACTTGAGTGTGGTTTGAGGTCTGAGTTGATGGAAAAGAACCAAAGCACATTGTTCCATTGTGACAGCTGCTATCACAGTAGCAGACAAACCCAGGCGGCAGCCGCACGATTAAAGCATGGTTGTTGATTAATGGTGTGTACTCTTGGTGCCTTGCAGGGGAGAATATGCTTGTCTCAAAGAATATGCTTGTCTCATTAGTTGAGAATAATGAAAACAAAGGAGCACAAGGCAAGACAGTAATATTATTGATTGCTTTAGAGGGAAAAGATGGCATTTGTTGTTTACGCTTATCGCACAGTACTGTATGTGGAATACACACAATATCATTGTTGTAATGGACCGTCTAATGTAAGAGCCATGTGGTAATGTCCATTTTAATGTTTAACCCATCGGCCTAATCTTTCCCTGTTAGTGTTTGATGGCAATTAAACACTTTATACTCAATTATGTCATCATTAAGTAAATTTTGTTAGGGTGTGTACACAACTATATGAAGTTGTGTGTGTGTGTGTGTGTGTGTGTGTGTGTGTGTGTGTGTGTGTGTGTGTGTGTGTGTGTGTGTGTGTGTGTGCACCCTCCCACACACCTACTTGTGTGTGTCCTATACATGGGATCGATTTCAAATTTCATTCGACGGGACTTTAAAAACCCTGATAACGTCTCAGATCCCTTCACTTGATCACTTCAGTGGCAAATTATGTATGAGAATCTGAAGCGCCTCACATTGATTTGTGAAAATGCTGCCCCAGGATTACTTGTAATCGCTCAGGCAGGAACACCGAGGTCCGCTCGATAGGTCTGGGACTCAGGCTGTGTATCAAATTATACAAATGACGACTCAATAGGGGCAACACTGGAGTGCTGCTCAGATGTCCTGATGAATATTAGATGGAGACAATGCGTTGTGTTTACCTGTGCGTCGGAGTGGAGGTTGACTGAGAGGCATGGCCTGGCTCCAGTCATGTAGGCCTAGATTTATACAAGCAGCCTGAATGAACACAGGGAAATTCCTGCTCACTACAAGTCACCTCCATCAGCTCAAGGCAGAGCTGCCCTGAACCTTGGAGTCCCACAAGGGCACCACATGCTACATTTAGATGGATGGCAGGCTTCCAGGTTAGCTCACTCATTTAAGCATGTATTATTAAACAGGATTGTGGGTGGTCCGTTTTGTCACCAAAGCCCCATATACTACCCACCACTGCGACCTGTATGCTCTCGTTGGCTGGCCCTCGCTTCATACTCGTCGCCAAACCCACTGGCTCCAGGTCATCTACAAGTCTCTGCTAGGTAAAGCCCCTCCTTATCTCAGCTCACTGGTCACCATAGCAGCACCCACCCGTAGCACGCGCTCCAGCAGGTATATCTCACTGGTCACCAAAAAAGCCAATTCTTCCTTTGGCCGCCTCTCCTTCCAGTTCTCTGCTGCCAATGACTGGAACGAACTGCAAAAATCTCTGAAGCTGGAGACTCTTACCTCCCTCACTAGCTTTAAGCACCAGCTGTCAGAGCAGCTCACAGATCACTGCACCTGTACATAGCTCATCTGTAAATAGCCCATCCAATCTACCTCATCCCCATACTGTATTTATTTATTTATCTTGCTCAGTATCTCTACTTGCACATTCATCTTCTGCACACCCTACCATTCCAGTGTTTAATTGTTATATTGTAATTACTTCGCCACCATGGCCTATTTATTGCCTTACCTCTCTTATCCTACCTCATTTGCACATGCTGTTTATAGATTTTTCTACTGTATTATTGATTGTATGTTTGTTTATTCCATGTGTAACTCTGTGTTGTTGTATGTGTCGAACTGCTTTGCTTTATCTTGGCCAGGTTGCAGTTGCAAATGAGAACTTGTTCTCAACTAGCCTACCTGGTTAAATAAAGGTGAAATAAAAAAGAAATAAAAAACTCTCGCTCCAGGAAGTAAAATTGTCATAGTCTTTGACAGAATTCCTATTACCTATGATTAGATTTTGTGATGGCCCAAAAAATCTTAGCTTTAAGATCATGTGATTCAGCAGCTGTCAGATGGTCAGAAATAAATATTACATGCTAGGGCCATAAATAGCAGTATTGTTGCTTCTGCATAACTAGGCCTTCAAATAGTGATATTGTTCTCATTGCATATCAATCAGTTGATCTGGTTTTCAGCTGGTGTTTCCTCGTATGCCACCATGTACAGATGGTTTAGTGCATATTTAATGCAGTTTCTTTATGCTCCTCAGTGCCTTCCTCTATTCAATAGGCTTTGACTATAACACGCATAGAATGAGGTAGCAGTTTTTCCACAGGTCTCATTTGGTAGCTAATTGAACAAATGTACTGCCATGCCTGCTCCCGCTCTTCCCCCCTGGTGCTCGAGGGCGCCAGGCTCCCCAGCATTACGCACTCCTGCCACCATCAGTACGCACACCTGCCTTCCCCCGTCACGCGCATCAGCGATTATTGGACTCACCTGGACTCAATCACCTCTGTCATTACCTCCCCTGTATCTGTCTGTTCCCCGCTTCAGCATTGTTTGTCGAATGTCGTTGTTTTGCCCGTGGGCTGACGCTGTGCCTGTCTCGTTTCATGTCTGTTCCTTATTAAATGTTGACTCCCCGTACCTGCTTCTCATCTCCGGCGTCGGTCCTTACATTTACTGTATAAGAAAGGCCACCGAGGAGGCAACAGGCCTTGAGGACTTAGCCTAAATGCCAATTCGCACTGTGACAGTTTTGGCTGATAGCCCCGCTTCCCAGTTTAAATTGAGTTCACCTCTGAAGACTCTACGGGATCGGGTTACATACCCACATCCATTGGAGGCTGGGAAGTCCCGCCTAAATTTTCATTAGCTGGTCCCGACTGTCTGTCAATTTGTGGCGGAAGGGTACATCACAAGCTGCATAGCATTGGGAAACTGAGAGTCTCACACATCGATAGGAAGAAGTCCTATCATCCTATGACAATCACCAGGGGTGCAACTTATGTTTTAGAAGTGGGAGCGACAGATTTTTTTTTTAGACAGTCGGATAAACACTACCAGCCTACCCGACCGGTTGGAGGCATCCGCATTGCCCTAAAGCACACTGATGCCTCGTTTTGTATCACATTCCAATGATGAAACTGGGTTGGACAAAAATACAATTTCAGAATATAGGGGAGACATGTCCCCCCTGACCCCAGTGAAAGTTGTGCCCCTAACAAACACACATGGTTTTATATCGAATTAGATTATTTTTTAAACAAAACATTATTTGTAGATGTGAAACAAAACAACTTTATGTTCATTACAGATGTATAACTTTTATAGGACATGAAAGCTGAGATCGTAACGGATTTGTAGAGTCGCTAGCCAACTCGCGGTGGGTTTCACAAGGGTAGGGAGAGAAATGAATGAAAGCTGTGCCACAAAAATAACCCACTAGTTTTATGATGAATTATTACAGTAATAAGGCAGCTGAAATCTTATAGGATGTCATTTGTAAAGTTGATTGGAAATGTATGTAGATTATCCCCCCCAAAATCATTTCCCCCCATTTTTCATGAATAGGAAGTTAATCATACGTATGTGATTTTCATATTTTCATCATATTTGTACTATCTACTTGAGCTTGTCTCTTCAAACGTGAGTACATCTAATCAATAAATAACTATGTTTTACCAGAAAGGTGAGATTCTTATCTTTCTTCCAATATGCAACATATAACTTGTTATTGTTATGGCCCTCTCATGAAAAGTAATTAGATCCGGGCATAGCCATACAGCCACCCGGAAGACCAGCCACTATCACTGAACTGGACGTTTATAAGGCTGGATCCTAATATACCATAATTACATATTCTGGCTATGGGTCTATGTAAACCTCTGTAATTACCCAGAGTATGAAACAATGAGCAGATTAATCACTGGATTAAAATACAAATTTGTATGTATACTACTGGTCAAAGGTTTTAGAAGGGTTTTTCTTCATTTTTACTATTTTCTACATTGTAGAATAATAGTGAAGACATCAACACTATAAAATAACACATATGGAATCATGTAGTAACCAAAAATATATGTTATATTTGAGATTCTTCAAATAACCACCCTATGCCTTGATAACAGCTTGCACACTCTTGGCATCCCTCAACCAGCTTCACCTGGAATGCATTTCCAGCAGCCTTGAAGGAGTTCCCATGTATGCTGAGCACTTGTTGTCTGCTTTTCCTTCACTCTGTGGTCCGACTCATCCCAAACCATCTCAATTGGGTTGAGGTTGGGGGATTGTGGAGGCCAGGTCATCTGATGCAGGACTCCATCACTCTCCTTCTTGGTCAAATAGACCTTACACAGCCTGGAGGTGTGTTGGGTCACTGTCCTGTTGAAAAACAAATGATAGTCCCACTAAGCCCAAACCAGATGGGATAGCGTATCGCGGCAGAATGCTGTGGTAGCCATGCTGGTTAAGTGTGCCTTGAATTCAAAATAAATCACAGACAGTGCCACCAGCAAAGCACCCTCACACCATCACACCTCCTCCATGCTCACGGTAGTGTCATGACGTGGTCCTCTTTGGGGATAGCGAGTACCACCCCCCTCTCTCTGCACCATCTCCCTTTCTCTCTCACCACCTCTCTCTCTTCCCCCTACACCCAGGCTCTGTTATGCAGGTCATAAATTCCTAGAGGAGTCTCTCTCCTCATGGCCAGACAATATAGAGAGAGTGAGTTTCACAGGAGAACAAAGGAACCTCTTCCACATCACAGAACTTGAGAACTGAACAATGTCCATGTTTTGGAGAATGTGTACACGGTCGGGGGAGAATCCAGCTTCGACCGGTCCATTTCGTTTAATGTTTGTGAAACTCATGAGGGACAATACAGCCACATTACCATACCTCTGTTTATACAAGAGTCTCAGTTGTGAGGCTTGCATCTAATTGTTGTATAAAATGAATGAGTAAAGATGAAACTATTTGTGAAATTATGCAATGTGATTTTAAACTGTTTATTGAAGGAAACTCCAATTCCCTTTGGAGTTTAACTAAGTCATAGGCCCTCCCCATGAGCACAGACATTGACCTGGCGTCATGGGACAGCCCTTTTCTGCTGTTACGAATATAACCCCCACCTGAAGGATTTCCCAGCAGACCAGCTTACCTCAATTACCACGAGAGGGCTAAGGTTTGAGCAGAGACCATAAACCTGAGTATAAGCTAAGGTTGTAATGGTTGTTGAAACTCTGAGACTATCGATACCGACAGAATAAGAGCAAATCTTTGATACGAATTACTAGTCTGCAGCTAGGAATTCTATACCATTGAATGCGAATGCCGACAACCGCCGGAACATCTATTCTATAAGAACATTTCTGAATGTTACTCTGAAGTAGCCATTCTAACCAAAGACTACAGGGACGCAGAGAGAGGGGAGAATGAACTTCCAACAGAAAGAAGGACGTTTCCAACAGAGATCCCGACGACACACTGAGCGTAAATATATATATTGATTGCAATTATTCCCGAATGAGTGAGCGTTCATGTGCAAAGGATTAGCATTTCAATTGTTATAATTATCAACGGTGTAGTGTCTTTTTGTCTTTTGCGCCCTTCTCAGTCCCTTTGTCTACCAAGCCGCCATTCCGGTTTAGCCCACTGGGGCACATCCCCTATCATTTCATTGTAACCATATCTACTTTGTTTGTTTGTTTATGCATTTCTGTGATTATTAATTAGTTAATAAATAAATGATTGAGACAATTGATGTATGGATGATTCATAGTGAAGACTGGGTTCGTACAGATAACCAACAATTTACGACGTTTGGAATGAGACTAATGTGAGGTAAAGAATAATTCATTAATTAGAAGACTAATTGATCAGATATTAAAATATCTGAAAGTTATATTAGGAAAATTATAACTTTGTAATCTGAATATTTTCCATGGTGCCCCGACTTCCTAGTTAATTACATTTACCTGATTAGTTAATCACATAATAATAATTACAGAGAATTGATTTGATAAACTTACAGTCTTCAGTTTAATGATGCCAAAGACACGACAGTGGGAAATACACCCACACCGTGTCTCACAAAGACACAGCGGTTGGAACCAAAAATCTCCAATTTGGACTCCAGACCAAAGGACAGATGTCCACCGGTCTAATGTCCATTGCTCGTGTTTCTTGGCCCAAGCAAGTCTCTTCCTTTAGTAATGGATTCTTTGCAGCAATTCGACCATGAAGGTCTGATTAACACAGTCTCCTCTGAGCAGTTGATGTTGAGATGTGTCTGTTACATGAACTCTGTGAAGCATTTATTTGGGCTGCAATTTCTGGGTCTGGTAACGCGAATGAATGTATCTTCCGCAGCAGAGGTAACTCTGGGTCTTCCATTCCTGTGACGGTCCTCATGAGAGCCAGTTTCATCATAGCTTTTGATGGTTTTTGACTGACTTTCATGTCTTAAAGTAATGATGGACTGTCATTTCTCTTTGCTTATTTGAGTTGTCCTTGGTCTTATTTGGTCCTTGGACTTGGTCTTATACCAAATAGGGCTATCTTCTGTATAACCCCCCCCCCCCCCCCCCACCTTGTCACAACAAAACTGATTGGCTCAAACGCATTACGAAGGAAAGAAATTCCACAAGTTAACTTGAAGAAGGCAAACCTGTTAATTGAAATGCATTCCAGGTGACTACCTCATGAAGCTGGTTGAGAGAATGCCAAGCGTGTGCAAGGCCATTATCAAGGCAAAGGGTGGCTATTTGATTTGATATATTTGTTTAACACTTTTTTGGTTACTACATGATTCCATATGTGTTATTTCATAGTTTTGATGTCTTCACTATTATTCTACAATGTAGAAAATGGTCAAAATAAAGAAATACCCTTGAATGAGTCGGTGTTCTAAAACTTTTGACCGATAGTGTACATGTCGTCATACGGTCAATCAACGCCACTGGCTACCGTGTATAAAACCGCAACAACGGCAACAGATTTATTAAGAGAGCTGTATGGGAGAAGATAAATGCCAAATGACATAATACAATCAGACATCTCTGGAATTGAAGGAGAACATTGAGAGATGTTCCTATTTACTGCAGACAAATGAATATAAAGCAGGAGAAATGTCAAAAGCGATGATGACAAAACAAAGCTCAGAGCGCGGCGAGTACTAAAGAAAATTATGGAAAAACTGAAGCATCTCAGCCCCTAATGAAATTGATGGCGGTTCACATCTCCGATTTACCGTCATGAAAGTAGGCCACGCCGCCAATTCTATTAATCTTGTTCATAGATAATGGCCGACAACTATCAGCCATAACAGCCACCATTGATGCTGAATATGGAAAAGAAAGTGGACAGAGATGAAAGGTAAACAAACAGAGTGTTGTGCAGTGGCTGGGGTTAAATTACAGGGTCAGACTCTTCACAGGGTAATGCCCTCCAGCACCAACTCAATGGAGTAGCTACAGGTGCAATCCCCACTTCAGCACAACAACACTCATAAAAATGTTCTTATTATGACACTCTACCAAAGCAAAGCCAATAGTAGTTCGCTTAGCATTAGATGGCTTTCAGCAGATATTAGATTAATTAATCCTGTGATGGCTGTTAGAGACAGAAATTATATTAAAGAGGGGCTGAACTCACTGATTTGGCCTGGCTTTGTAGCTTGCTCATTAAGAAATGCAAGAAGCCATGAGCGAGAGGTGTTTTGGGAGTGTGGTTTGATGTGGATGTGATATCCCAAACAGCCACCATACCAAACACGCGACGCAGCATGACAATGTGAACGTGATTGCTTCCTTGTTTCTAGAGTTGTAGCTTGTTTTTAGAGTAGCAGCTTGTTTCTAGAGTAGCAGCTTGTTTCTAGAGTAGCAGCTTATTTCTAGAGTAGAAGCTTGTTTCTAGAGTAGAAGCTAGTTTCTAGAGTAGCAGCTTGTTTCTAGAGTAGAAGCTTGTTTCTAGAGTAGCAGCTTGTTTCTAGAGTCGAAGCTAGTTTCTAGAGTAGCAGCTTGTTTCTAGAGTAGAAGCTAGTTTCTAGAGTAGCAGCTTGTTTCTAGAGTAGAATCTAGCTTCTAGAGTAGCAGCTTGTTTCTAGAGTAGAATCTAGCTTCTAGAGTAGCAGCTTGTTTCTAGAGTAGAAGCTAGTTTCTAGAGTAGCAGCTTGTTTCTAGAGTAGAAGCTAGTTTCTAGAGTAGCAGCTTGTTTCTAGAGTAGCAGCTTGTTTCTAGAGTAGAATCTAGTTTCTAGAGTTGTAGCTTGTTTCTAGAGTAGTATTTTGTATCTAGAGTAGCAGCTTGTTTCTAGAGTAGCAGCTTGTTTCTAGAGTAGCATCTAGTTTTTAGAGTAGTATTTTGTATCTAGAGTAGCAGTTTGTTTCTAGAGTAGTAGCTTGTTTTTAGAGTAGTATCTAGTTTCTAGAGTAGTAGCTTGTTTTTAGAGTAGTATCTAGTTTCTAGAGTAGTAGCTTGTTTTTAGAGTAGTAGCTTGTTTCTAGAGTAGAATCTAGGTTCTAGAGTATTAGTTTGTTTCTAGTGTAGTAGCTTGTTTCTAGAGTAGAATCTAGTTTCTAGAGTAGTAGCTTGTTTCTAGAGTAGTATCTAGTTTCTAGAGTAGTAGCTTGTTAATAGAGTAGTAGTTTTTTTCTAGAGTAGAAGCTTGTTTTTAGAGTAGTAGCCTATCTTTGATGACAGCTGTTTTTGTGATGCAAATGTTAGTTCACAAATGTGAGAATGTTTGAGTTGGAATAAACACAAGCCGTTTAAAAAAAACGCTTTTTCTTTCAACATAACATTTGCGATGATGTCTTCTTGTTTGTTGTGTAAACAAGTCAGAGGCGCTGCGTGCTAATGGTTAGTTTGGCTGTCTGTAAATAAATGGTTGGTTGTTGGTTGATTCTGTTGAGAGATTGAATAGCGTGCACCAGATTATTTGATTACTGCCAACTGTGATTAGACTGCCAGGCAGGCTGCGTTTAGACAGCAGCCCAATTCTGATATATATTTTTCACTAAACCAATCACTGATCAATCAGATCAGCTCTGAAAAGGATCTGACGTGAAAAGATCATATGTGTTTGGTCAAAAGACCAATTAGGAGAAAAAATATCAGAAATGGGCTGCCTGTGTGAATTAAGCCGCGGTGGCCCTGTGTGAGCAGGATTGAAATGAAAACCTAACCCTCATGCAAGTTGTGGCATCCTCAGTTACACAAATATCATAAAACTCTGTTTTGGAATATGCTGAATTTTTTACGAAAATTGTTCTATTTACACTTTGTAGTCAATTTTGACACTAGAATAAATGTTTCTGACGTATTGTTGCCACATAGGCCGTTTTTAACCATACAAGTTGGTTTAGTCGCTCTTAAGGCAAAAGTGTGGTTAGCATGCAGACCAGGATTACATTTCTTCAAGGTCCATTTGCTTCCTTAGCTTTGATTAGAATGTTTCATATTATTTTTTACATATCCTCACACTCACAAAGTCATTATTTCCAACTTGCTTCTTTTCAGGGCCATTCACGTTTTACAGCACTGACCACTAAAATGGAGAAGCAGCTTGTTTGTAAAGTTGTCCTCTTATGGGCCCTTTAACAACAGCATGCCACAGGGGAGGATCACTGGGCACTATTCATTTGTCTAACTGATCATAAAATCGGTGTTTCACATCAAGCCTGTGTTAGATTTTTGAATGGAGTCAAGGACTGCCAAATTAAATTCCGGGAAAATATTAAGTCAATAATGGTCAAAAATACAATCAAGATTTCTGCTGGAATAACCTTACTAGCCCCTCATATTCCCTTAGTATCTATATTAGAAGTCCTCACTTCATCTTGACTGGTATCCTCCAGTATGTCATATACAGTACATGGGTTGCATACATGATCCAGCTCCTTTAACAGTGCTCTTTGCCATGTAAGTTCGGAGCTATAATGACATTTCAATTAGCGATGCCCCCCACGGGATGAATTCACAGTCACTGGGACTCTGGCGAAAGGGAAAGCTGTGCATCCTGGGAATGCATAATCTGATGAATGGCTTCTTAATGGAACGACTAAAGAGCAGCGACAGACAGAACAGCTGGGCTCTAGTCTTCTCTCCGTCTTGCACGTCTCCTTTCTGCTAAGCACTAATACACACCTTTTTTGTTCTGCCCAGCCCCGGGCGCTCTGAGTAGGAATCTATTTCTTTAAAATGTGTATATACACACCAGCTATAAAGAGACACAGAGGTTAAAGGGGTTTTTGAGGAGAGGATACAAACCAAGGGCATTTTCTCTCTCAGAAAACGGCTTTGGGCGTTTCAACAGAGACGGGTCATACTGTTTACTTTTTGCCCCTCATGGTTTTACTTGTGAAGATATTTTGGTTTTCCATTTTCTGTTTCCAAATTCTATTTGTGATGAATAATTGATGCCAGAGTGTTAGACGTGTTGTGGTGGCAGTTTACCTGCCAGCCAAGCTAAGACTTTGCTCCAACTGACAAGGTCAACACTTCCTGTGTTTCTGGAGTCTGATCCTTCCCCTAAATCCCACTAGAGATTGTGTGTAAATCCTTCTGCCATCTGTGGAGCTTTCTGTTGGGAACAAACAGGTATGTGTAATATCTGGCTGTAGTATCAATGGTCTGCTGTGATCTCTGAACTGTGCTGGGACTGGAAGCTATATGAAGTCTTTGTCAGGTGGATTTTGATTGTAAATCTCATGGATGAGCTTGGAGTGTTTTGTTTTTTTGCAGTCAGCCTTTTGCTCTGGCCTTGTGTGAGATATGACACACATGCAGACTGCAGAGACCTCTCTTTGTTTGTCCAGAATTCCTTCTTTGTTGTTTCTCATCAAAATCTCTCTCACCATTCCATTCCTTATTATGCTCAACATTAATCTAACATCATTGAGGCCTTCATATGGGGACCTCTTGCTTTGAAGCCTTCCAACTCTAGCTTTGGGTACTTGATGGAACCCCATCACTGCTGATACAATGGAGAGTCCACCCCACTCTGTGAAGGATGGCTTACCAGAACTGTGAGGCCTGCTCTCACTCTGCAAGCCTCTTATTGTTTAGGATTTTCAGAGATATAAAGCTATTTCCTTATCACTGTTTCTGCTTTTAAGCACTGTCTAGCTGCTCTCCCTCTCCCAGACAATCTCTGTGCTTCAGTCTTTCCTCTCTTGGGTGCCTCCGTGTTATCTCTGGCTCCAGCGGAGCATCTATCATCACATTACAAGAGTTGGTGAATAGGAGGGCCCTACACAGGACCCCTCGCTTACTCCCCAGATCAATTATGGATGCATCTGTGTGTTCATCTCCGAGCAGGGAATGTACTTTCTATTATAAATACTGATAACGTGTTTCCTCAACTGTCCTCTTTATCCATCTCCGCCGGAGTTTCAATAACACCCTTCACAAGTAACAAATAGGAAAACATGCCCGCTGTTCTTTGAACTGTTCGAAGTACTCCAAAATTCCACGTAGTCCGTCTGTACGTGAAAAGTTAGGTAGGAACACAACATGCATTGTTGGTTCTCCATTTGAGTGTCTTCGTTCTGGAAATACACTATTTATTTTTCGTTATCTGTACGGACCAGTTCCCATACGACTGAATGTTTCTCGTCAACAGGCAATGCTGTGACTTGAAAATAATAAGAGGAGAAGTGCATCCTAGATGGTTTTGGGAAATGATTCCCAGTATGTGAGTTCCTTGAGTTATGGAGCTTTGGAGTGTTTGTGGAGAGAGGAATATCTATGAATACAGTGTGACATTTCTCAGACAGAATTGTGCACAGGTTCTGATTGCATTGCAATGACCACAGATGAAGAAAGATAGGAAACTTGAATAATGCGTTGTCAAGAGGCAATAGAGTCAATGTCATACAGGACATACAAGAGCAAGCCTTATAAGGGAGTCAAGAGGACAAGGGACTGATGGGGTCTTTTCTTAGTACCTGTCTAGAAATGATACTCTTTTGGTATGATAGCTTGATGGTATGATAACATAAGTTTTACCTTCAGGTAATCTTTTCTATAAAAAGTTTAAAGATGATATCAAAATGAATCGTAAAAGGCTTTAAAGCATTGAATGAAAAAATAAAAAGGCTTTTGAGTCTTGTTTCAATGCTGACCTTCTAGTGTAGGCTTGGCATTAATGTATGTGCCCTCTGTCATCTCTGGGTCTGCATGGCAAATGGCCCAAGACAATGCTCAAGGACCAGTCAAAGATAAGATTCCCCCGTTAAGGGGCCAAAAGGCCTCTCTCTCTCACACCGTATCCAGCGGACTGACTACTTGAATGTGTGATAAAATTATATATTGCAGCCATGTTTGGTATCTATTTTATACTTGTCCCCTGAGGAGCTCTGATGCTATCTAATGTGTATGGATGTATGATCTCTGTGGTAACTTGTACCTGTACAGGGTGAACTGTAAACTACTGTATGTAAAGGAGTTTTATTGTCTTTAGGAATTCTACCTTAGTTGCATTGGTCTCATCCCCCACAATACCTTTGGATGCTGTGACATCCTGTAGAGATTGGGCCTGAGTGATCAGGTTACTGTAACTAGGTATCATTTAATTGTTCAATGTTGGTTGGTTTTGGTTTGAAAAAGTCACACCTTCAAATGTTATAAATGGAATGAAATGCCCTTTTCTGCCTCTTATCCTGTATTCCACCCATGGAAAAAGGCTGTGTGATAGATGCTCATTTCCAAGGCTTTTAGACCTCTGGCCAGGTAAATTTTGTTCATACATTGCTTTGTAACTCTAAGGTTTTCATGGCTAGAATAATGTCATGTAATGCTTATTAATGGTTTGCAACTTAAGCTTTATTCCATGCATAATTAATTGTTTATTTTACAATGTCATTAAACCTATTTGCCTTTAGAATTCCATTCTCAGACCAATTCTTGCTAGTCACGGATAACTCATTGCCTAATGCTTGCTTGCATATTTTAATCATTTTTATGGAGTCAGATAAACAGTTTAATAGACTTTGTTAGCATACTAATTCCATAGTCTTATTACGGGTTGAAAGTGATATGTATGTATGTGTGTGCGTGTATATATGCGTGTATATCAAATCAAATCAAATATTATTTGTCACATGCTCCAAATACGACAGGTGTACTGTAGACCTTATAGTGAAATGCTTACTTACCAGCCCTTAACCAACAATGCAGTTTTAAGAAAATACAAACAAACAAAAAATAATAACAAATAATTAAAGAGCAGCAGTAAATAACAATAGCGGGTCTATATACATGGGGTACCGGTACAGAATCAATGTGAGGGGGCAACGGTGTCAAGGTAATTGAGGTAATATGTACATGTAGGTACAGTTATTGAAGTGACTATGCATAGATAATAACAGAGAGTAGCAGCAGCGTAGAAGGGGGGGGGGGGGCAATGCAAATAGTCTGGGTAGCCATTTGATTAGCTGTTCAGGAGTCTTATGGCTTGGGAGTAGAAGCTGTTTACAAGCCTGTTGGACCTAGACTTGGCACTCCGGTACCACTTGCCATGCGGTAGCAGAGAGAACAGTCTATGACTAGGGTGGCTGGAGTCTTTGACAATTTTTAGGGCATTCCTCTGACACGGCCTGGTATAGAGGTCCTGGATGGCAGGAAGCTTGGCCCCGGTGATGTACTGGGCCATACGCACTACCCTCTGTAGTGTCTTGCGGTCTGAGGCCGAGCAGTTGCCATACCAGGCAGTGATGCAACCCGTCAGGATGCTCTCTGTCACACCCTGATCTGTTTCACTTGTCTTTGTGATTGTCTCCACCCCTCCAGGTGTCGCCCATCTTCCCCATTATCCCATGTGTATTTATACCTGTGTTCTCTGTTTATCTGTTGCTAGTTCGTCTTGTTTGTCAAGACAACCAGCATTTTTGTGTTTGCTCCTGCTTTTCCCCAGCCTCTCTTTTCTCATCCTCCTGGTTTTTGACCCTTGCCTGTCCTGACCCTGTACCCACCCGCCGGACCACTCTACCTGCCCCTGACCTTGAGCCAGCCTGCCTTCCTGTAACTTTGCCCCACCTCTGGATTACTGACCTCTGCCTGACCTGACCCTGAGCCTGCCAGCGGTCCTGTACCTTTTCCCCTGTTGCTGTAATAAACATTGTTAATTCGACACGGTCTGCATCTGGGTCTTATCTTGATACCAGATACTCTCGATGGTAGAGCTGTAAAACCTTTTGAGGATCTGAGGACCCATGCCAAATCTTTTCAGTCTCCTGAGGGGGAATACGTTTTGTCGTGCCCTCTTCATAACTGTCTTGGTGTGCTTGGACCATGTTAGTTTGTTGGTGATGTGGACGCCAAGAAACTTGAAGCTCTCAACCTGCTCCACTACAGCCCCGTCGATGAGAATGGGGGCGTGCTCGGTCCTGCTTTTCCTGTAGTCCACAATCATCTCCTTTGTCAAGTTCACGTTGAGTGAGATGCTGTTGCACCACACGGTCAGGTCTCTGACCTCCTCCCTATAGGCTGTCTCGTTGTCGGTGATCAGGCCTACCACTGTTGTGTCATCAGCAAACTTAATTATGGTGTTGGAGTCGTGCCTGGCCATGCAGTCATGAGTGAACAGGGAGTACAGGAGGGGACTGGGCACGCACCCCTGAGGGGCCCCCGTGTTGAGGATCAGCGTGGCGGATATGTTGTTACCTACCCTTACCACCTGGGGGTGGCCCATCAGGAAGTCCAGGATCCAGTTGCAGAGGGAGGTGTTTAGTCCCAGGGTCCTTAGCTTAGTGATGAGCTTTGAGGGCACTATGGTGTTGAACGCTGAGCTGTAGTCAATGAATAGCATTCTCACATACGTAGGTATTCCTTTTGTCCAGGTGGGAAAGGGCAGTGTGGAGTGCACTAGAGATTGCATCATCTGTGGATCTGTTGGTGCGGTCTGCAAATTGGAGTGGGTCTAGGGTTTCTGGGATAATGGTGTTGATGTGAGCCATGACCAGCCTTTCAAAGCATTTCATGTGTACAGCCATGTGTGCTACGGGTCGGTAGTCATTTAGGCATGTTACCTTCGTGTTCTTGGGCACAGGGACTATGGTGGTCTGCTTGAAACATGTTGGTATTATTTCGGAGCCGGTGTATATATATGTGTGTGTGTGCATGTGCGTGTGTATATATTCAATATTACTTCTCTACACTACCTCCGACATAAATGACCAGACCAAACAATAGAAGACAATAGAAGACTGCACTAAGCTCTACTGCATCTTCCCAGCTCAGCCGCTGTGGACTTAAACAGCCATGTTAATTAAATGCTAAATAAAGCTGGGCCATTATATTCAATTAGGCTTTGTTTACATAAGCAATTACCTTCTAATTTAATAAGTTACTTTAGGGGAAACCTGATTGGCTGAATAATGATGTTTACCATTGTCTATCAAACACGGCGGCTCAAGGTTAACCCCTCAGGATTGGCTTGGCTGCTTGCTGTCCTGCTAGTCCAGGTGTAGTTATCACGTTACTTTGTCATTGCTAGGTAATGTGTTTCCTCTTTTAGGTTGACCCTTCCGCATTATGACTTTCATGCATGAGGATGTTAGCATCAAACATAGTTACAGTCCACATCTGGACACAGAGACAGGCTGAACTGCTTTGATGAACACCCAATGTCTTCCTCGGCAGAGGCTTTGCTTTGGAGAATAATGTTAATGGAAAGGATTGGACCCACTGCAGGTCTCTTATGTGTTCTATTCTCACCACACTGAAGACTATCTGTTATGTGTTAGTTCCAGGGGCAGCGGGAGGCTCATGGGGAGTTACACAACCTTTGATTATTCCTCTCCTCTTCCTCTTCCTCTTCCTCTCCTCTTCCTGTCCTCTTCCTGTCCCTTCTGTTCTCTTCTCTTCACCCACACCTATGATTCAGAACAGTTCTATTGCTGACACCAAGCACAGAGACAAGGGTTGGTGATAAAGAATAGAGTCCAATAGGAACACCGTTTGGAATGAAAAGAAGGATGGAAAAGGTTCTATTCTGAGCACTGACACTTCATTTGGAGACATGTTCTCAGTAGCGGAGGTGACACTTACCCATTGTCAAATCATTTTACCCTTAATTTGGGGGATTGTTATTGCCTTGGTAATGATGTTGGAACATTCCGCAGTGTCGCTCCTACTGAACAGGTACAGTAGATCTTGACTCAATGTTCTCTTCTCTCACCATACAGACTTATACAGCCCATATTAGTTCCAAGTCTACATGTTGTATAAGCCTCTGGCATGGCTTTGCTGAGTGTGAATAATATGGAGAGTCAGTCCTAGGTTCCCTACTGACTCTCATACTTTATTTACCAAGTTGGCTGGCAATCAATTTCATACATTGCAAGTAAATATGTTGTTTGTCCATGGGAATAACAGAATGTATTGCAAAATGATTTCTTTCCAGTCGTACTTTTTACAAAGGTTTCCACCCACTCCGTATGTATGATGTAATAATTCACCACAGCTATGATGGACTTGTGTAATGTGCGCTGGCACCAGTGATAGCCATAAGAGTGTGTGTGTGTGTGTGTGTGTGTGTGTGTGTGTGTGTGTGTGTGTGTGTGTGTGTGTGTGTGTGTGTGTGTGTGTGTGTGTGTGTGTGTGTGTGTGTGTGTGTGTGTGTGTGTGTGTGTGTGTGTGTGTGGGGGGGGAGCCTGGGCAGAGATGAGAGATGAGTAAATAGCATTGCCATACTGACTCAGAGCATGTGTTTAGACAGCTGTGGACCTTCTTGATGGGAAGTTAATCATATAGAATGTGTATGGTGTTGTAATAGAATATGCAGGTGTTTTCAGTGTCATTCAGATGAGGGAGAGCCCTTGATCTCGTTACTTGATTATGTGTGAAACAGGAAACATAACATGATATAATACATATATAAACCCTTTAAAATCCTTTGTTTAATTGCATTAAATAATACATGACTACTTTAATGTGCATCATTAAAGCTTGATTATTAACATAGCTTTTTGAAAATTCATTTGATGTAAGGCATCAACAGACATGTTATAAATTACCTATATGCTTGCATATTCTGTATCTTACTGGATGTTGCTCATCATACAATGTTTTAGCACCTCCAGTTCAACCCGCATTCACACAAGCCAAGTGGTTATACATAAAATATGTTTATTATTTATTTATTATTATTACGTTGTCATGGTTATGGTTTCAGGTGTGCTGCTGATATACTGCACAGTAAAGTTAAACGGTCAACCTGTGGCGGGGGTCTGACTGAACATAAAAAATAATGTTACTCATTATTGTTGAAGTGGACTTCTTGTTGATGTTTCTCCAAGAGGTGCAAATATATCTCCACCCTGGGCAGCTAACAGTATATCAGAGCCTGCTGAGGAGAGGGGAGAGGAACTCATTAAATTATTATGTGTGAGTTGTTTGTCAACTGAATTATTCATAGTGATTTGATTGCTATGGATGAAGGATTTAGAGATTCATGGAGAGAGGAAGCTCTTGTTTGTTTGGCTGCCGGATTTCAGAGCTGCTCAATCTCAGGAAGTCTGAGATTTTAGAGGACAAATGTTTTGTTTATCTGCTCTGGACTATGAATTATCAACTGACAAATAATGTTTTGCAAGTTTGTGGTGTTTGCATTTGTTTATCTAACTCCCTATCTCTTTATCACTTTTTCAGTCTGTTGTTTAGTTTCCCTCTCTTGGGTCCTTATACTCTCTCTCTCGCTCTCTATCTCTCACTCTATCTCTCTCTCTCGCTCTCTCTATATCTCTCCCTTGCTCCCTCTCTCTCTGGTCACACTACTGTATGAAACACATCCCTCAAAATAACAAAAGGAGCATTATCTTTGAAACCCTTTAATCAATTCATAATTTTTTTAATTAAGCAAGTCCTTAGTGTCTTGTCCCTCGGATCCTATGATTTGTCACTGAAGTAGAAGAAATGAATCAGTACAATTTCTTCACCAACAGCCCTTATACAAGTGCACCAGTGAACTCAGCTCAACTCAGCTCTCTTCTCCTCCGCCTCTGCAGCAGGTCTGAGGAAAGGATAAGTCCACTTCACCTGTCAGGGGGTCATCAGATGGCTGCACTTAAGCGAGAGGAAGGGAAGCCTGGCAGGCCATTATCTTTATTTCACCACACCTGGTGTGTGTTCTCAGTCTGGCTCCATTAAAGGGGCTGTTGACCAGGCAGAGAGACACCGTCTCCTGGACTCATCCACTAGTCTGTCTACCGGGAGCCTGTCGAGGGACACTTATAAAAGAAACAACAGGAAGTGACCTACTGTGTGTTATATGTGTGGCTCTTCATAACTTCCTATCTTCATTTCCACATAAAAACAGATAGTGAGACGATAATAGCACATGCACATCTATTCATAGTGTGATGCCTATGCATTTAGCCTACTGTACACATACAGATGTGTCTGTCTGTCTGTCTGTCTGTCTGTCTGTCTGTCTGTCTGTCTGTCTGTCTGTCTGTCTGTCTGTCTGTCTGTCTGTCTGTCTGTCTGTCTGTCTGTCTGTCTGTCTGTCTGTCTGTCTGTGTCTGTCTGTCTGTCTGTCTGTCTGTCTGTCTGTCTGTCTGTCTGTCTGTCTGTCTGTCTGATATGTAACCAATGATGAGAGGCTTGGCGCAACCACCATCAGGGACAAGTGGACATTGACCACAACTTCAGCCAACTCACTACTAACACCATCCATGTTCCCAAACACCTCTCTGCTCCAGCCCTGAGCACTCACTGGAAGGGAACCACATATCCTCACTTTCCTCCACCTTAACAGGAGACTCACTAGGCCTACATGCTGCAGGAACGGTCAACTGGTTCTCAACAACAGGAAGTGATAACACCAGTGGATCTGGCTTCTTCGCAAACCTAATTTCTTCAAGCTTCTGATTCTCATCACAAGACACAGTCGTGTCAACCTGCAAAACCATGACTGGGTCTTCCAGCGGATCACCACTAATTTCACAAAGTGACTGGGAAGTATCACCCTTCCATAGCTCAATGAGAAACAGGTGAGCTAAATCAACCCCTGACCCCCAAACAACCTCATGGTCAGGCTGCTGAGGAACCACAACCTTCCCTACTTTGGCAAAGAACGTGTCAGTTAAAGGAACCAAATGATCACTGACAACCTCTGAAACTAACAGATCACTTGGGGAAACCAAATATGTTCTCAGACCACTAAGATAACCTAGTTGCTCACTATTACTTCTTCACTAGGGAGAACCATTTCCTGAGAACCACTGTCTAGTTTGTCAAAAAATGTTTTCTCCAAGTCCCAACATAAATCATCTTCCGGTCACACTTTATTTGGATAGTTCGGATTTTTGATGTCATACTATCAACAAACGATCTGTTGATTTGAAGCAACTGCTTGCTAAGGTTACGTTTAGGGTTAAGGTTATGTTCAGAATAAGGGTTAGGGTAAGGGTTAAGTTTAATGTTTGGATAAGGGTAAAAAGCTAGAGTTAGGGTTAGTCGATAGTTAGTTGAAATATTACTGATAGTCTGTAGAGCATCTACAGATGGACTGTCCAAATAAAGTGTTACCCATCCTCCTCTCTATCTGGTTTGCCATCAGCACTTCCCTGAACAGGAGTAACTTCACAAAGTGGGGATATGTCAAAACTCTCCTTGAGAGACTCCGCCCCCTGAGACACCTGACTTTTCACTGGTGTGACCCAAACCTGATCACTAGGGTAAGCTAGCTCATCACTCTGATCACTGAAGGAAAGTGGTTTAGTAACAACACTTTCTGACTGACTGACAACACAAACTTTCTCCCCTTTATGCTGTCCTTCATTGATCTGCTGTTTCAAGAATGCTATTTCCTGTTCTAGCCTCGCAATTTCCAACTACCCACTGGGCAAAAACTGGTTGAATCAACATTGTTTCTATGTTATTTCAACCAAAACTTTCTATGTGATGATGTTGAATCGACGTGGAAAACCGATTGGATTTGCAAAGAGTCATCAACGTAAGGGCATTTCGTCTTTTTTTTCACCAAACTTTTAACCTAAATTTTTTGTTGATTTCACATTGAATTCACTCAATAAAATGTATTTATAAAGCCCTTTTCACATCAGCAGTGCTTATACAGAAACCCAGCCTAAAACCCCAAAGAGCAAGCAATGCAGATTTAGAAGCACAGTGGCTAGGAAAAACTCCCTAGTAAGGCAGAAACCTAGGAAGAAACCTAGAGAGGAGCCAGACTCTGAGAATCAACCAGGCTCTGAGAATCAACATGAAGTCCAGATCATTCTACAAGATGTTCAAACGTTTATAGATGACCAGTGGGGTCAAATAATAATCTCAGTGGTTATAGAGGGTGCAACAGGTCAGCATCTCAGGAATAAATGTCAGTTGGTTTTTCACGTTAGTTGACATATCAACCAAATGTAAATCAAAACAAGACGTTGAACTGATGTCTGTGCCCAGTGGGATGTCTTCCTCCTGACTGCTATCCACCAGAACCGGGGGCAAGAGGTCATTCCATTTCTCTGATAACTGCTCTGCAACCTCTAACTTGCTCAACTCCTCTGCTATTTCAACCTCTAGCATTTCTGCCACCTGACATAACTGATCCCTCGATAGCTTGAGAAAACCCCAACTATCCTCTACATCTGCCCAAAACACTGCTGGCTCAAACGGCCCCGTAGTCAAAATCAGTACACCAAACCGAACCAATAAATCAACTGACGAAAGTCAGTTAGTCACTGGCTCACCGCTAACTAACCAATACTGTACATGCACACACTCAAAGCCCCTGAGATAACCACTCCTACCAGGCAAAAACCAAACCAGCATGCCATGCACGAAATCCACACACCATTGCCACAGTTAGCCACTAGCCTAGCACTAACACAAACTGATTTACCAATGCTACAAACCATTGCAACCGTTAACCGTTCGCCTAGCGCTAACTCAAACACATGTGGAACCCTGACCTGTTCACCGGACGTGCTACCTGTCCCAGACCTGCTGTTTTCAACTCTCTAGAGACAGCAGGGGCGGTAGAGATACTCTTAATGATCGGCTATGAAAAGCCAACTGACATTTACTCCTGAGGTGCTGACTTGCTGCACCCTCGACAACTACTGTGATTATTATTATTTGACCATGCTGGTCATTTATGAACTTTTGAACATCTTGGCCATGTTCTGTTATAATCTCCACCCGGCACAGCCAGAAGAGGACTGGCCACCCCTCATAGCCTGGTTCCTCTCTAGGTTTCTTCCTAGGTTTTGGCCTTTCTAGGGAGTTTTTCCTAGCCACCGTGCTTCTACACCTTTGAGATATCAGCTGATGTAAGAAGGGCTATATAAATAAATTTGATATGATTTGATGTGCCACAGAGGACTCGAGAAATCTAATCTTGCACACAGCACTAACAAAAGCTACCAAAATCATAGCCAAAACAGTCAACACATAATGTTCTGGCCCATGAGAAAAACACCTCATCAGCTCTACGGTAGCTCTACGGTGGCTCTACGGTAGCTCTACCAGCTGCAAACAATTGACTACCTTCGCGGGTGTGGCAACACCAAACATCAGCTATCTTGCTAACCAGCAACCTGAAACTGACATTAGCCCTACTGATTACCTCACATAGGATGCTAGCTTGATTGGATTATATTTTGTTCAGATGGTGACAAAACAAACATACATTTGTAAAAAAGGAAAAATACCAAAGTTATGCTCAAACAAAAGACTCAAAACCAAATGAAAGGCCTCCTGGCCAACAAACAATCCCAGCAGCCTCACGGCTTGCAAGCAGGGATACTGACTGACGATCACCTTAATTGGCAGCACTTGATGTGCTTACAATCCAGGCTCAGCATCTGGACAAGGTTTCTGCTGCCCCCTGGGGGAATGGAGTTTGTACGTGGCATTGACCTGTAGTGTGCTATCTAAACTGCCTAACCTATTCCACAACAATAGAACATGAGAGTTACATTGAATCTAACAGGTCACACATCCAGATACCAAATAATATGTTCATATACTCTTTTAACCTTAGTGTTTAGAATAGGCAATTGTATTTCCACTAACCATTTCAGTTGTTTGGGTTATATTTGAAAGCCTTAGGGTCGAATTGAGGGTTAAACTAATGCATTCTGGGAAATGTAGTATTTCCCCCATATTGAACTCAATTGAAATATATTCACTTAGAATATCCACATGCAGGTTTTGTTTTCAAATCAAATCAAGTTATATTGGTCACATACGCATGGTTAGCAGATGTTATTGTGAGTGTAGCAAAATGCTTGTGCTTCTAGTTCCGACAGTGCAGCAATATCTAACAAGTAATATCTAACAATTCCACAACAAATACCTAATACACACAAATCTAAGTAAGGAATGGAATAGGGAATATATAAGTATAAATATATGGATGAGCAATGTCAGAGTGGATTAGGCTAAGATGCAATAGATAGTATGGAATACAGTATATACATGAGATGAGTAATGCAAGATATGTAAACATTATTAAAGTGGCATTATTAAAGTGACTAGTGTTCCATTTATTAAAGTGGCCAAAGATTTCAAGTATGTATGTAGGCAGCAGCCTCTCTGTGCTAGTGATGGCTATTTAACAGTCTGATGGTTATTTAACAGTCTGATGGCCTTGAGATAGAGGCTGTTTTTTAGTCTCTTGGTCCCAACTTTCTTTGATGCACCTGTACTGAACTCGCCTTTTGGAAGGTGGCTCGGGTGGTTGTTGTCCTTCATTATCTTTTTGGCCTTCCTGTGACATCGGGTGCTGTAGGTGTCCTGGAGGGCAGACCGCACCACCCTCTGGAGAGCCCTGCGGTGGTGGGCGGTGCAGTTGCCGTACCAGGCGGTGATACAGCCCGACAGGATGCTCTCAATTGTGCGTCTGTAAAGGTTTGTGAGGGTTTTAGGTGACAAGCCATTTTTTTTTCAGCCTCCTGAGGTTGAAGAGCAGCTGTTGTGCTTTGTTTTCCTTGTTTTCCTTGATCATTAACTTTAATAGCTGGTCCTGAAAATAAATGATTTCAACAATATCAAATATTCATGTATATAACAACGTTTGATGTTTTATGTACAAGATTTCTATTTGTATAGACTACACCTAATATAGAATAGAAGAGGCATTTTAATTGAATTTACTTTCCCTGAATTCAATTGTATTTACTTTAATAAAAATTTGAATTGCAATTATGTATCCTGTTTACGACTTCAATTCAAATGTAATTCAAATTCAAGAATTTAACAAAAGGAACATTACCTTTGAAACCCTTTATTAAAGGTAGACTCAGCAAAATGACTTTGACACGAGCAGCACCGGAGATATTGAGATAAGTGAGATGCAACACATCGCTCTCACACAGTCACACACAGTATCTTTGCATGTGAATGGGTTCACTTCACACTGTGTACAGAGTGGTAGACACAGGACCAAAACAGCGGAGAAGTTAAGCCTTGCGCTTCAACGCTCTTAGTTGTTGCGGAAATTGACCCACTATTCTTTTGACTTTCTGCATCTACGTCATATTGCTACCTTTAATCTACCTTTAATCAAGTCCATTCTTTTAAATTAAGCATTTTCTGCCCCAAAGAGCATATTCACCACACATGGGAATGTCTTGAATGTTATAAACCATAAAGTCATTTGTGTCTTGTCCCTCGGGCACTATGATTTGTCACTGAAGTAGAAGAAACAAATCAGTACAATGTCTTCACCAACAGAGAGAACATCCATTTGTCTTCCTCTAGGGTTCTGTGCAATTGCTTTAATTCAACTGCACTCAGCACTCTTCTCTTCCGCCTCTCCACCAGGTCTGAGAAAAGGACAAGTCCAGGGGGTCATCAGATGGCTGCACTTAAGCGAGAGGCGAGAGGGGTGGAAGGCTGGCAGGCTATTCTCTTTATATCACCACACCTGGTGTGTGTTCTCAGCCTGGCTCCATTAAAGGGACTGTTGGCCGGGCAGAGAGACACCGTCTCCTGGACTCATCCATTAGTCTGTCAACAGGGGATCCGTGGAGGGGCACTTATAAAATAAACAATAGGAAGTGACCTACTGTTTTATATGTGTGGCTCTTCATTTCTTCATATCCACAAGAAGGCAGGGAGGCTGAGATGGCGAGACAATAATACCACAGGCACATCTATTCATAGTGTGATGCCTATCCATATAGCCCCCCCCCCCCCCCCCCCCCCACACACACACAGATGTCTCAATTTGTATGTATATTGTGTTGAGAGAGGAGAACATTTACACAGAACAGAAGACACATTAGTAGTCATTGTATTTCCATCTTTGAAAAGCAAATTCATCTAAGATTTTGTTGCATTTTTCACCAAATGTACACAGTTTGTTTACGTTTCCATGCTGTCTGTAAATTGATCCGGCAAATCTTCTGTGTAGGTAATTTATGTTGAGATCTTAGATGTATGGTAAACGCCCCATCAATGCTTCAGTTCTATATGCCTGCTGTTAATAGAGGAAGGCCCATCAGGATCTACCTGTCCTCCAAACTGCTCTGAGCTACCTCAAGATACCATCCATCTTATTCTGCAGCAGAAATGGAAAGATGCCGTCTTTATCTCCGCAAAGGCTCTTCCACTTTTCATATTTAGTTAGTTTTGTGAGCCAACAGATAATTGAATGACATAATATTTTAAAATGGAGAGTACGCAGCCATACAAACCAAACCCCTGCGACACAGCTCCTATTTGGGAACACAGTTTAGTGTAGGATTGTTTCTCAGATTCCCTGGTGTGCTCCATTATAAACAGAACAAAAACACATGCGAGCATAAACCTCCACGATTTATTCCTTGAATCTGAACATTCTTTCCGGCTCCCTCTGTTTCCACCCCTCCCCATTGCTCTCTGATTCTCAGCTCAGCTCAGCTCTCCAGGAGCTGTATTAGGTTCTGTGTAGCACTTCTACCTCGCTCCCTGCACTCTGTGGGAGCTCCAAACAGGTAGACAAGTGGACCACAGCGTGTTCTATTCCCACTCCCGGTTGGGAGCTGAGGTGAGTGCCAGGCACAGAGGCAGAGACACAGGGAGACAGAAGGGGGAGAAGGATCCTGAATAAGTACAGTGCTGTAGCTATTTAAGTGCGTTGGTCAAAAGGGCCCCTCCTTTACGCCCCCCTGGAGTGGGAGATATGCGCCGTTTGATCGACAGCCATGCCTCTGGTGCCTAGGAATATATTCTCCCTGCGCAGCGCGAGAGTGGATGTACAGGGATGGAAGAAGAAATTAATACGTGGAGAACCAAGGCAGGATTCACTGACAGTGTAGCAGGGGCCTTGTAGGGCCCTATAATGTTTTTGCCTGATTCTGGTTTCCCCCAAATTCTGCTTTCTCAGTTTTTCCAATTTTGATTCAGGTTTTCACTCTCAAAATCTAACTTTTTTAATAGAAAAACAACTAAATTGGAAGTTCTATGTCCAAAATAATGCTTAAATCATATCAGAAGACCACTTTTGAGGTCTGTAAAAATTCTTAGAAATGTAGATGTTTGGGTGTAGTTACCCTTTAAATCAACTGGGCACCAGTCAGAGACCATTGTTTGGTTAGGGATGTTTCTGTAGCGCTCATGTGACTGCAGAATTTGAAAAAGAAAATGGCCACTGGACTGAAGCAAATAATCATTATATCATTTTGGCAAGTAGTTAACAATTAATTGAGAAGGTTTAGGGAAAGCATTTCCATCTACCAGTAGAAGTTGTCATTACATTAGCCTCAACGCTAACAGCTACACAAAGCGGTAGACAAATGAGCACACACAGACAGGGGCATTTCTATGCAATTGCCTCTTCAGAAAGTTGAAGGAAAATATGAATCACTGAGGGATTTTGTTCATGTCCTATGATAATCTTGGGCAAATGTATTAATTTTCTAATCAATTCAATACATTTAATTGATTCCCTACTAAGTTCAATACATTTTAGAATATTATTGAATTCCATTTTAATGCATTATCCTCAATGTCTATTTTATAGGGCCCGTAGTCTAGACATATGTAGGTCTATGGTGGCCTAGATTGGTTCCCAATCAGAGGCAGCTGTTTATCGTTGTCTCTGATTGGGGATCCTATTTAGGTTGCCATTTTCCAGTTTGGTTTGTGGGTTATTGTCTATGTGAAGTTGCATGTCTGCACTCATTGTTTATAGTGTTCACGGTCATTTTGTTAGTTTGTTTAGTGTTCTTCGTGTTCATTCGTCTTACATTAAAAGTATGTATTCACATCACGCTGCGCTTTGGTCTCCTCACTACGACGTTTGTGACACCTAGACTAGTTCTCCTCAACGTGTATTTAATAGGGCCCTAGACTAGTTCTCCTCAATGTGTATTTTATAGGGCCCTACAATTGTTCTCCTCAATGTGTATTATATACGGCCCTAGACTAGTTCTCCTCAATGTGTATTTAATAGGGCCCTACAATTGTTCTCCTCAATGTGTATTTTATAGGGCCCTACAATTGTTCTCCTCAATGTGTATTATATACGGCCCTAGACTAGTTCTCATAAATGTGTATTTTATAGGGCCCTAGACTAGTTCTCCTCAATGTTTATTTTATAGGGCCCTAGACTAGTTCTCCTCAATGTGTATTTTATAGGGCCCTAGACTAGTTCTCCTCAATGTCTATTTTATAGGGCCCTGCAATTGTTCTCCTCAATGTGTATTATATACGGCCCTAGACTAGTTCTCCTCAATGTGTATTTTATAGGGCACTAGACTAGTTCTCCTCAATGTGTATTTTATAGGGCCCTGCAATTGTTCTCCTCAATGTGTATTATATACGGCCCTAGACTAGTTCTCCTCAATGTTTATTTTATAGGGCCCTAGACTAGTTCTCCTCAATGTTTATTTAATAGGGCCCTAGACTAGTTCTCCTCAATGTTTATTTTATAGGGCCCTAGACTAGTTCTCCTCAATGTGTATTTAATAGGGCCCTAGACTAGTTCTCCTCAATGTTTATTTTATAGGGCCCTAGACTAGTTCTCCTCAATGTTTATTTAATAGGGCCCTAGACTAGTTCTCCTCAATGTTTATTTTATAGGGCCCTAGACTAGTTCTCCTCAATGTTTATTTTATAGGGCCCTAGACTAGTTCTCCTCAATGTGTATTTTATAGGGCCCTAGACTAGTTCTCCTCAATGTCTATTTTATAGGGCCCTGCAATTGTTCTCCTCAATGTGTATTATATACGGCCCTAGACTAGTTCTCCTCAATGTGTATTTTATAGGGCCCTAGACTAGTTCTCCTCAATGTCTATTTTATAGGGCCCTGCAATTGTTCTCCTCAATGTGTATTATATACGGCCCTAGACTAGTTCTCCTCAATGTGTATTTTATAGGGCCCTAGACTAGTTCTCCTCAATGTCTATTTTATAGGGCCCTGCAATTGTTCTCCTCAATGTGTATTATATACGGCCCTAGACTAGTTCTCCTCAATGTTTATTTTATAGGGCCCTAGACTAGTTCTCCTCAATGTTTATTTAATAGGGCCCTAGACTAGTTCTCCTCAATGTTTATTTTATAGGGCCCTAGACTAGTTCTCCTCAATGTGTATTTAATAGGGCCCTAGACTAGTTCTCCTCAATGTTTATTTTATAGGGCCCTAGACTAGTTCTCCTCAATGTTTATTTAATAGGGCCCTAGACTAGTTCTCCTCAATGTTTATTTTATAGGGCCCTAGACTAGTTCTCCTCAATGTGTATTTAATAGGGCCCTAGACTAGTTCTCCTCAATGTGTATTTTATAGGGCCCTGCAATTGTTCTCCTCAATGTGTATTATATAAGGCTCTAGACTAGTTCTCAACAATGTGTATTTTATATGTCCCTTGACTAGCTATACTCAAATTGTATTTAATAGGGCCCTAGACTAGTTCTCCTCAATGTGTATTTTATAGGGCCCTACAATTGTTCTCCTCAATGTGTATTATATACGGCTCTAGACTAGTTCTCATAAATGTGTATTTTATAGGGCCCTAGACTAGTTATCCTCAATGTCTATGTTTTAGGGCAATAGTCTAGTTGTCCTCAACTTGTATTTTATAGGGCCCTACAATTGTTCTCCTCAATGTGTATTATATACGGCCCTAGACTAGTTCTCATAAATGTGTATTTTATAGGGCCCTAGACTAGTTATCCTCAATGTCTATGTTTTAGGGCCCTAGACTAGTTATCCTCAATGTCTATGTTTTAGGGCAATAGTCTAGTTGTCCTCAACTTGTATTTTATAGTGCCCTAGACTAGTACTGCTCAATGTGTATTTTATAGGGTCCTAGACTAGTACTGCTCAATGTGTATTTTATAGGGTCCTAGACTAGTACTGCTCAATGTGTATTTTATAGGGTCCTAGACTAGTACTGCTCAATGTGTATTTTATAGGGTCCTAGACTAGTACTGCTCAATGTGTATTTTATGGGGCCCTAGACAAGATCTCCTCAATGTGTATTTTACAAGGCCCTAGGCTAGTTCTCCTCAACGTGTATTTTATAGGGCCCTAGACTAGTTATACTCAACTTGTATTTTATAGGGTCCAAGACTAGTTCTCCTCAATGTGTATTTTATGGGGCCCTAGACAAGATCTCCTCAATGTGTATTTTACAAGGCCCAGGCTAGTTATCCTCAATGTGTATTTTATAGGGCCCTAGACTAGTTATCCTCAATGTGTATTTTATAAGGCTCTAGACTAGTTCTCAGCAATGTCTATTTTATAGGGCCCTGGACTAGTTCTCCTCATTGTATATTTTATAGGGCCCTACAATTGTTCTCCTTAACGTGTATTTTATAGGGCACTAGACTAATTCTCCTCAATGTGTATTTTATACGGTCCTAGACTAGTTATCTTGAACTTGTATTTTATAGGGCCCTAGACTAGTTCTCATCAACGTGTATTTTATATGTCCCTAGACTAGTTATCTTGAACTTGTATTTTATAGGGCCCTAGACTAGTTATCCTCAATGTCTATGTTTTAGGGCAATAGTCTAGTTATCCTCAACTTGTTTTTTATAGGGCCCTAGACTAGTACTGCTCAATGTGTATTTTATAGGGCCCTAGACAAGATCTCCTCAATATGTATTTTATTGGGCCCTACACAGGTTCTCCTCAATGTGTATCTTATAGGACCCCAGACTAGTTATCCTTAACTTGTATTTTATAGGTCCCTAGACTAGTCCTGCTCAATGTGTATTTGATAGGACCCTCGACAAGATCTCCTCAATGTGTATTTTATAGGGCCCCAGACTAGTTATCCTCAACTTGTATTTTATAGGTCCCTAGACTAGTCCTGCTCAATGTGTATTTGATACGACCCTCGACAAGATCTCCTCAATGTGTATTTTATAGGGCCTTAGAATAGTTCTCCTCAATGTCTATTTTATAGGGCCCTAGACTAGTTCTCCTCAATGTCTATTTTATAGGGCCCTAGACTAGTTCTCCTCAATGTCTATTTTATAGGGCCCTAGACTAGTTCTCCTCAATGTGTATTTTATAGGGCCATAGACTAGTTCTCCTCAATCTGTATTTTATAGGGTCCTAGACTAGTTCTCAGTAGTACTGTACTTATTTCTCTATGTGGGAGAGACTACTCTTATTCCACACAGACATCTCTCCAACCAGGATGGTATCTATCGACCCAACCCAACCAGCCGGCAGAAGAGTGTATCCAATGCTCAGACCGACTCAGACCGCCTGCTGTGGGGAGGCCAAGTGGGGGTGAAGCTTCCAGTTAGCTGGGTCTGAGTTTCCTTGCCATGGTCTTTGACTTCTCATGGGGGGCTGAGAGATGGGCTCTCTTCTGTACGCCTGCAGACTGCAGACTCCAGTCATAGCACTGAGGTCCAGGTTAACACAGGAGAACAGCAGGATTATTCGCAATTTCCTGCCTATTGGATATTTTATTATCTGTAGAAAGCATGGGGCTTCTCATAGCACACAACTGGATAAGAAAATGTACATGATGTGTGCAGGTCTCCATTTCATATAACTTGTATTAACACTGCAGATTAAAAGCGAAAAATGAGATGGGTAGATGCCATATAGATTGTTGATTATTTTTGAAGCAGACAGTCAAACTGTGTACTAAAACCACATGTGAATAAGTCAAAAGTGTGCACTGAATAACGATGCAGTTTCCTCTGTTACAGTTGTTTACCCAATATATATTTTGTTAAGGAATGTATCAAGTTCTTCTCTCGTATAGTTAAAAATGGAAAGGTGCACGGAGGGTTTAAATGTAGAGAAGTTCAAGCGAATACGTGCCCTACCTGTCCCAGGGGCTCTCTATGAGTAGCACAAACCAGAAACATAAGTGAGCTGTTGAATCATTGATAGCAGGAGGCTATCTCATCTACCTCTACTCATCTACCTCTGGGTTCAGGGACCTGGGGTAGAGAGGAAAGAGAGGGAAGAGAGGGAAGCTTGAAAGTAAGACGGCCGGGCCGATGATCTCCTCAGCAAGAAGGTAGAATGTAGTGAAGCGCTGTTTGTGGGCCACCCACTGTGTTCTCTTCCTTTTAGCACCACATGAGCTCATCTATGAGACGGCCTTGAAGTAGCCTTGATGTAGTCTGGCCATTCCTCAGCCCTCCTCTCCTCTCTTCTAGTCATTTTATTTCTCTCTCTCTCTTTATCTCTCGTTCTTTCTCTCTCTTAATGATTTTAAGTTTGAAAAAAAATAAAAAATATTTTTTTATAAAAAGAGAACAGGGACCGAAAATTAAAAAGATAATTTCTAATTTCTTATTGAAAAATAAAGAAGTGTAAAACAAGATACTTAGACTTCTGGTAGAGCCTATATTAATCTCATTTTCCGACTGTTCCATTTCACCAGTGACCAATGTTTTGAATTACGAAAAGTTATTTAGCCTCTCCATAAAACAATGGAGAGCTGCTAGTGTGGAGCTGGAGGAGGAGTATAAATTGAGTAATGAGTTTGTGGGGTGGAGTGTAGCGGCTGATGTTCTCATGAACTTACATGTGTAAAAGAACGTGGACAGCGGTTTTCAGAAAAATATCCACAATAAGCCATAGTAATAAAGTTGGATCAACTCACTCGCTCGCTCGCACGCTCGCACGCACGCACGCACGCACGCACGCACGCACGCACGCACGCACGCACACACACACACACACACACACACACACACACACACACACACACACACACACACACACACACACACACACACACACACACACACACACACACACACACACACACACACACACAAACACACACACAAACACACACACACACACACACACACACACACACTGCTGTCATGTCATGTGTGAGCATCTGCATGTGCAGAGAATACGAGATATCAGTCTTGCGGCACACAAACCAGCCAACCTCTCCCCCTCCAGCATCATCAATCTCTAGTCTCCAGCTCTCCTACTCTCCTGCTGATTTTCCTCAAAGTATTCCAAGCAGGGAAAGCCTGGGGCTCATCTCAAAAACACCCAGCCATAACAATGGTTGCTCACCCCACGACAGTCTGGCCATTCCTCAGCCCTCCTCTCCTCCCATCAGCCCTCCTCTCCATTCGTTCTTTCCCTCTCTCTCTGCCTCTCACTTTCTCTTATCTCTTATCTCTCCCACCTCTCCTCTCTTCTAGTCATTTTATTTCTCTCTCTCTCTCTCTCTCTCTCTCTCTCTCTCTCTCTCTCTCTCTCTCTCTCTCTCTCTCACTCTTTCTCTCTACCTCTCTCTTCATCCACTTCCTCTCTCCCTCTCACCAACTATTTTGCTTCCTTGCTGCTGTAACTACGCTTGCTCTCTCTCTCTCTCTCTCTCTCTCTCTCTCTCTCTCTCTCTCTCTCTCTCTCTCTCTCTCTCTCTCTCTCTCTCTCTCTCTCTCTCTCTCTCTCTCTCTCTCTCTCTCTCTCCCCATCCTCATCTTTCCCTCTGTCTCTCAGACCCTCTACTTCCTCCCTCTGTCTCCTGCCCTGTGGCAATCATCTTGCCATCAATACATTTCTACCATTAATAACTTTAGCGGTCTTCCACGATTGCTGTGTCAATGTGCAGTTACATAAGCCTACAGCACATTAGGTACTGAAACTTACGCATGTTGCTGCCGGCAGGCGGCCAATGAATTTCAGCTGGTGGATATATATATAATATTATATATAATATATATATAGATATATATTTTTTGTTTTGGATGGGGTTGTTAACACAGCATGAGCACTGACAGTCTCTTAACTATGTGTCTTGTCCCTGTCAGAGCCATGTGAAAATAAATCAACTCAGATTAGTTGATGAGATTAGGCTTCTAAGAGGAAGGCTGCAGACTGGACTGCTGGATGTGTCATTAACAGACTAACAACAGACAACACGCGGACGTGACATCCATGATATAGTTTAACTGGCCCGGTACGCATGCTTTATGGGAGTGCTCTTTGAATGTGACCTGACTCACCCTGCCGCTGGCCAGCAGCACGCCGGCCGAGCCACGCACAGCCACAGTTGGACGTAGGTGACCGTGTTCCTGAGAGCAGAAGATGCTGCTGGGCTGAACTTTGACCCTGCTTGGTATCAGTGGGCCAGTTGGTGGGCAGCCAGAGGGCCAGAGGATTAATGACAACAGAGCAGACACTCAGGCTCAGGGACAACACAGTTCTAATTAGATACATGGGAGAGGAAAGAGGCAAAGTGCCCTTGTCTGACTGGGTATATACAGTGTACTGGAATCAGGAAGGGAGTGGAATGCCTAGCGTTGTAGGCTGGGGCCTTGCTGGTTTGTGTATGTAGAGAGTGTGTGTGTGTGCATGCATGTTTGTGTGTGCTCAGCTTGTCTGATTACCTCACCATGATGTCGTCCAAGTCTTATAATGAAGTAGGGGGGGGGGGGGGGGGCAGCAATCAAGCTCAATTTTCATTGTTACCAAAAATAAGAATGATTGTTTTCCTGTGCCAAAGTGTGAAATTGCCTTTGATATCGGTGCGTGCCGAGCGAGAGGGCAAGCTGCCGATCTCATTGTGTTGCTGCACGGTGGGCAGGGAGCCATGGAGAGTCTATAGAGGTCGCCACGCTCCTTCAGGAGGTTGACATTACACATAGGATTACAGCATGCGTGTTCCCTTCCATCAACCTCACACATAATGCACTGTGACATTCCACCTCTTTCATGTTCAAATCCGTCTTTTTACTCCTCTTTCTGCTATTGGAGGAAGCATGCCCACCGTTTTCCATCTCTCTCCCTCTCTGTACCTTGGCATATGTTCTACAAGTGTCTGGAACTCTATTGGAAGGATGCAACACCATTCTACCACGGGAAATTCCATCATTTGGTGTTTTATTGATAGTGGTAGAAAAGGGTGTATCAGGCACCGCTCCAGAATCTCCAATAAGAGTTCAATTGGTTGAGATCTGGTGACTGAGACGGCCATGACATATATTTTACATCGTTTTCATGCTCATCAAACCACTCAGTGACCACTCGTGCCCTGTGGATGGGGGCATTGTCATCCTATGGGGGCATAGCCATGGTAGCCAAAATAATGGTCAAAAATGTGTTCTGTCCAGCATTTTAATACATGGCCCTAAGCATGATGGGATGTTAATTGCTTAATTAATTAAACCACACCTGTGTGGAAAACCTGCTTTCTATATATTTTTTATCCCTCATTTACTCAAGTGTTTCCATTATTTTGGCAGTTACCTGTATGTCAGAACAGATGAAGCTCTGATAAAAGAATATGATAATTCTAGTGTTCCTCTCCTCTCCTCTCCTCTCCTCTCCTCTCCTCTCCTCTCCTCTCCTCTCCTCTCCTCTCCTCTCCTCTCCTCTCCTCTCCTCTCCTCTCCTCTCCTCTCCTCTCCTCTCCTGTGTAGTGAGAGTGCTGGTCACTGGGCTGTGACTTGCTGTTAGTATTTAGACTGCAGTCTCCACTCTGTCCAGCTGACTCCCCTGTGTGTGACCGTCACAGGCCACTGACCAGCAGCATCTCACACCAGGCCATATTTTTCTCAGAGGAGGAAAACCTTGCAGCATGCGCTTATCCTCTCCTCTGTCTCCACCCTAATTCTCTCTCTCTCGCTCTGGTTTTCTGTCTCTCTCGCTCGCCCTGCCCTGCACCACACAGTGTGTGTCTGATAACCTCTCCCGGGCTGTCAATATGTTGACACACCGGTGTCACCATCATACTGTCTGGATTCAAACAGCATGGAAAGTCTACATTATATTCACACAGATGTAAACATTTTGACATGTGGTCCATGGCATACTGTGTTTTGTATTTTGAATGTCCAATACACAATACTTTCAGCAAAAAAACACACACACACACACACACACACACAAAGAACAGAATAATCCACATATGTAACAGCTGTAGTGAACAGTGTTAAATTCCTCATTGAGACTGACTGATTTTATAGCACGTGAAGGTGTCTTAGGCTTTTGTGGGACAGTAAAAAGAAAAAGAAAGGGGAGTCCCTTTACAGACCCGTCTTGCATTTAATGGATCACTTGCCTTAGAGAGGTTGGATCGTGATATTCATTATGCGGTGCTGCTTGTAGCACTACTGTAAAGCACTGGAAGTTTCCAGCTAGGTGTGAACAAACATTTAATGACAATTGCATATTCATACTGTATGGAACTCATGTTGAGAATCCAAAAAACTGTAGTTGCCTATTGCATGTATTTGTTGCTGAATTTATTATTTTGGGGGTATCTGTACTTTACTTTACTATTAATATTCTGACCGCTTTTACTTTTACTTCACTACATTCCCAAAGAAAATATTGTACTTTTTACTCCATACATTTTCCTGACAACCCAAAGTACTCGTTACATTTTGAATGCTTAGCAGAACAGGACAATAGTGAAATTCACGCACTTATCAAGAGAACACGTGGTCATCCCTACTGCCTATGTTCTGGTGGACTCACTAAACACGCATTCATCTTTGTAAATAATGTCTGAGTGTCAGAGTGTGCCCCTGGCTATCCATACATTTTAAAAACAAGAACATGGTGCCGTCTGATTTGCTTAATATAAGGAATTTGAAATGATTTATACTTTTACTTTTGATACTTAAGCATATTTTAGCAATTCAATTTACTTTTGATACTTAAATATATTTAAAACCAAATACTTTTAGACTTTTACTCAAGTAGTATTTTACTGGGTGATTTTCACTTTTACTTGAGTAACTGTCTATTAAGGAATCTATAATTTTACTAAAGTATGACAATTGGGTACTTTTTCCACCTCTGGTAATACACACCGTATTACCAGTGGTGGAAAAAGTACCCAATTGTCATACTTGACTAAAATTAGAGATTCCTTAATAGACAGTTGGAACGGGCTCAACTTTTATAGTACTGTAATGACCTGACTAGATCATAAAGGAACAATTGTCCAGACAGAGGTTTGAGTTTACGAATTGATGGTTTATTAACCCAACTTTACACAGGCTACTGTTTGGCCGTAGCCCACGCCAAATAAATGAAAGATACCCCACAAGCCAACCGTGACCTTCTCTTGTGAAGCCCAGACGTAAGAGAGAGAACAATGGCTAAACCTGGTCTTAACTTCCAATGCTCCATCCTCCTGCCCAACCCCCCTCCACGCCACTCCGCCAACCACCAGGATGCCCGGCGTCAGAACATTCCAGGCATCCCCGTGATTGGCAGATAGCAGGTTGATTGGCATGTCGGACCCCGCGAACACTGGTAAGTACAACACAACCCACTAATAGCCTACCACATAACACACCGCTGTCTGTGTGGGTCGCTACACAGCCCCCCCATCACAAAGTCCCTCGTCCCTGAGGGAACAAACAAAGTCTCTGAAGCAACCCAGAGGTCTCCTTTGCCTGCGTGGCCGTGATGGTCGCAGAGTGTCCAGATGTGAAACAGGGGGCTCCATCCGTGGCAGGGGGCTGCCCCTCTGGGACCCAGGGGATGAAGGAAGGGATATGGGGGACAAGGAAGCGGGAACAGGGAATACAGTCCGTGGCTCCGGGGAACCACGCAGTGACACAGGGAGGGAGACAGGGGGAGTGGGCTGTCTGGAGCCTTGTCTGCGGCACCTGGGGGTGGGTGACTGGAGAATGTCATTGCCAGAGAGGGGAATTGTGGGGGTCCCTGGGGTTTGGGGAGCAGAGGCCCCTCTGTATGGGGCTAACCTGTCCCGGTGCAGTGCCACCTTTCTCCCCCTGGGAGGAAGCTGCACCCGGTAAACAACCTCCCCTACCCTCTCCAGGACACTGCAGGGTCCCACCCAGTGACTGTCCAACTTGGGGCATCTGCCTTTTTTCCTTACGGGGCTGTAGAGCCAGACCAGCTCCCCAGCCACAAAGTGCCTTCCCCGGGTGTGCACGTGATAGTTCCTTTTCTGCCTCACACCTGCATTCACCAGCTGCTCTCTGGCGAAGGTGTGGGCTGTCTCCAGGCGGTCCTGGAGTCTCCGGGCATACTCCGGCCCCGGGGGAACATGAGGGCTATCCAGGGGCCGACCAAACGCCATCTCCGCAGGGGTGCGGATCTCTCTCCCCAGCATGAGGAGGGCAGGCATGCAGGAGGTGGAGTCTTGGACAGCGGAGCGGCATGCCATGAGGACCATAGGCAGGTGCTTGTCCCAGTCACGCTGGTGTTTGGCAGAGACGATGGCCAGCTGCTGTCCAAGAGTTTTGTTGAAGCGCTCCACAAGGCCATCACTTTGAGGATGGAGAGGAGTAGTGCGGGTCTTGTGCATACCCAGCCTCTCACACATGGTGGCGAACACACGGGACTCAAAGTTTCTGCCTTGGTCACTGTGGATGGACTCCGCAGCTCCAAACCTGCTGAACATCCCCGCTGTCAGGGCGTCGACGATTGTCTCTGACTCCTGGTCAAGCGGAGCATAGGCCTCGGGCCATTTTGTGAAATAGTCCATGGCCGTGAGCACCCAGCGGTTTCCACTGTCTGTGGTGGGGAATGGCCCAACTACATGGGAGCCCCCACTGGGAACTGTTGGAGCTGAGCATGAGAGCAGCCTGGGGGGCCCTTTCTCGCTGTGCAGTTGTCACAGTGGCGGCAAAAGTCCTCCACATCCCTCTTGTGCTGCCCCCAGTAAAAGCCCTGACGGAGGTGGCGCAGTGTTTTTGTGACCCCAAAGTGTCCAGTCCCCACCCCCCCCCATGAGTACTCTGGAGCACAGCCTCCCGCAGTGCTTTTGGGACCACCACCTGCCACCTCTCCTCTCCCGTAGCTGACTTCTTCCATGCCCGCTGTAGCACGCCGTCAGCCAGCCGCAGTCGCTCACACTTTGACCACAACCCTTTGGTCGCGAGTGAGAGCGCTGTCACCTCTTCCCATGGTGGCCTCACCTGCGCCTCTACCCACTGTAGCACTGGCTGTAGTCCCATCCCTGCTGCTGCCCCCATTCAGCGACGTCGACAGTCTGCAGCTCACAGCAGACAGGCCAGCTCGGCTGACACACTGTGGCACAGACCCCCTCCTCTGCACACAGCTCTCTCTCCAGTCCCCCTCCTCTGCACACAGCTCTCTCTCCAGTCCCTCTCTCCGCTCACAGTGGCGGCAGCCGTCTACAGTACAGGGCCGACGGGACATGGCGTTGGCGTTGGAGTGGCGTGCCCCTGCCCTGTGCACCACTGTGAAGTCATACTACTGAAGCTCCTCCAACCAGCGTGCCACCTGCCCCTCTGGCTCTCTGAAAGGCATGGACCACTGGGGAGCAGAGTGGTCAGTCCTTACAGTAAAGGGCAGGCCACCCAGGTAGTACTTGAAGTGTTTGACGGAAGCCACAACAGCCAAGAGCTCCCGCCGGGTGACACAGTAGTGGCGCTCATGTTTGTCAAATGCTTTGCTGAAGTACGCCACCACTCTCTCCCCCTCTGGCCCCACCTGGGCCAGCACCCCACCCATGCCCACATTGCTCGTGTCTGTGTCCAGGATAAAGGGCAAGGTGAGGTCAGGGGGGCGAGCATGGGGGCCTCGATCAGTGCACGTTTGAGGGTGTTGAAGGCCTCCTCACACTCCACTGTCCAAGTGAAAGCCTTGTCCTTCGGCAGGCCCAACCCCACTCCATGCCACTCCGCCAACGACCAGGATGCCCGGCATCAGAACATTCCAGGTCGCTACAGTACCGTCAAAAACATCACCCTATGTGAGTGCAGTAACCAACGCTGTGTGGAACAAGGACAAAAGCTCCAATGATCAGAAGTAATGGCTTCTTCTCGCTAAATGAAAGCATGGAAATGATCTGTCCACGGAGCGTAAGTGTCACCAGAGATGTCCTGAGGGAGGGCACTCCTCCGGTCTCCCTGTGCTATTGTTCTTAGCGGAAGCCTTGTGCCCTCCACGGCTTGATCAATCACAAGCTCACAGAAGCCTGAAATAGCCCCTACTCAATCACTCACCCTCCCAACCACCCTCCACTACCAACGCCACCCTCAACCACCTGCTCCCTTTACTGGCAGCCCCGCTGGCATGAGGCAGCTAGCTGGCTGGCGTATCCTCTGTGTGGAGGATGGGGGGAAGGGGAGGAGCGGCAGGGGGAAGGGGAGGAGCGGCAGAGGCAGGGGGAAGGAGAGGAGTGGCAGAGGCAGGGGGAGTCAAGCGGGAGATTGACTTTAGCAGGGAGCAGAAGGCCGTCAGCTGAACGCCTGAGATGTTTCCTTCATAGCAGGCAGCTTTCACAGCAGATTAGACACTTTCCAACTGTCTGGCTTTCAGTTTAGTGTACAAGGCCTACCTGCACAGAATACTGATGTCCACTGTAGTGTAGAGTTCTTCAGGCCTTTATCTTCAGAATGGCTCTCTCTCGCAGAGTGTGTGTGTTTCTCTCTGTGTGTGTGTTTTCTGTGTATGTTACCGACAGTAGTGCGACAGAGGATCAATGACGAGCACGCTTACTCTCAGTCACCACCATTCACGCAGTAGCATCTAACCTAGTGTACATGTTGTTTATGGCTGAGAATAAAAGCTCAAGCTCCAGTGAAACGGAAGGGAGTGACTGCCCACAACAACTCCATATCAGCATCACTGTGTTCCACGGTGGGAGTCGTTGGTCTTTTTTTATCGGTTGACAACCAACTCTATAAGGCTATAGTTGCTATAAGCCCTCTTTGGCCCTGGCAGAATGCAGCCTCTCCATGATAAGGGGCTCTGTCCTTGTCATGAGGAGTGATTTCCTTCTGTCAACTCACAGGCAGCCCTCTTCCTCATCCCTCCCTTTTAGTTTACCCCTCTTCTCCTCTCTTCTCCTCTTTTCCAACCTGACAGATTCACTCTCTCTTCCCTCCCCTGCCCTCCTCCATCCCCAAAACAAGCCTCTCTTTCCCTTCAGGGACTTTCATGTCCACCAGGCGCCAGGGGGCTCAGATCAGAAGTGATTGTCTGCATCAACAGAGCCGAGAGAAAAAAAGACTGCTGCTGTCCTTGTACTGTGATCACACGAGCAGGCATCCATCTTCTGATATTCATAAGCTCTTATGAGCTCTTATATAAAAGTCAGACATGCATTATGAGAATAATACGTCCTCACTACGCCCACTCTTTTAAAGTGTGGATCTCGGCAGATAAGCAGATGAGAGTGAAATGTGAAATCGTCTTCCCAGTCATTTAGATATATCACCACCCACATACCTCATTTATGGTTCTGTCCTGGTCTCCCGAGGCGTCGCACCTCTTGTGTTCAACAGCTCTGTGCATCAACGTGTCAACAGCTCTTGTTTAGTAATTAGAGCTCATGATAATAGAATGAATCCCACAATACCAGATACTCATCTAATCTCCATCCTCCTTCTTGCCCTTATACAATCCCTCTCTTTGAATCAAAAACATCAGAACATGAGGAAAGTATTCAAGTTAGTCAACTTCTGCAACTTCTGCTTACAGTTCTGCTTACAGTTCTGCTTACAAATATGGGAGCGTTTGAGGACTGCGTCATGTTTTTTCATGCAACACTAGAATAGGACAAACTCCTCAGAACAGATCGTTGATTTGTACTCAGCGATGATTGGAGACAAAGTGAAGGGGATTACGTGGTGATACAAGGTCACGGAGTGGGACTGACTGTGCCTGGCCATAAAGTCACGGAGTGGGACTGACTGTGCCTGGCCACAAGGTCACGGAGTGGGACTGACTGTGCCTGGCCACAAGGTCACAGAGGGGGACTGACTGTGCCTGGCTACAAGGTCACAGAGGGGGACTGACTATGCCTGGCCACAAGGTCACGGAGGGGGACTGACTATGCCTGGCCACAAGGTCACGGAGGGGGACTGACTGTGCCTGGCCACATGGTCACAGAGTGGGACTGACTGTGCCTGGCTACAAGGTCACAGAGGGGGACTGACTGTGCCTAACTACAAGGTCACAGAGGGGGACTGACTGTGCCTGGCCACAAGGTCACGGAGTGGGACTGACTGTGCCTGGCCACAAGGTCACGGAGGGGGACTGACTGAACCTGGCCACAAGGTCACAGAGGGGGACTGACTTTGCCTGGCCACAAGGTCACAGAGTGGGACTGACTGTGCCTGGCAACAAGGTCACAGAGTGGGACTGACTGTGCCTGGCCACAAGGTCACGGAGTGGGACTGACTGTGCCTGGCCACAAGGTCACGGAGGGGGACTGACTGTGCCTGGCCACAAGGTCACAGAGTGGGACTGACTGTGCCTGGCCACAAGGTCACGGAGGGGGACTGACTTTGCCTGGCCACAAGGTCACAGAGTGGGACTGACTGTGCCTGGCCACAAGGTCACAGAGTGGGACTGACTGTGCCTGGCCACAAGGTCACGGAGTGGGACTGACTGTGCCTGGCCACAAGGTCACGGAGGGGGACTGACTGTGCCTGGCTACAAGGTCACGGAGTGGGACTGACTTTGCCTGGCCACAAGGTCACGGAGGGGGACTGACTGTGCCTGGCCACAAGGTCACGGAGGGGGACTGACTGTGCCTGGCCACAAGGTCACGGATTGGGACTGACTGTGCCTGGCCACAAGGTCACAGAGGGGGACTGACTCTGCCTGGCCACAAGGTCAAAGAGGGGGACTGACTGTGCCTGGTCACAAGGTCACAGAGGGGGACTGACTCTGCCTGGTCACAAGGTCACAGAGGGGGACTGACTGTGCCTGGCCACAAGGTCATAGAGGGGGACTGACTGTGCCTGGCCACTGGGACAGAGATAAAATGTCAGTACCACTGGAAATAAGAAAAAAAATAATAAAGACTGTCAGTTTGCTTACATTGACTTGTAACGGGTCCTTTTTCTTTCTGCGCCTCAGAGATTTGAATCTCCCTCGCTAAATCTTCCACCTCCTGTCCTTTGTCTTAAACGAGGTTATACGCATTTGAATGTTGTTTTTGAACTTTCGTTAACCATTTCGTCTCTGTAGATCAGTTGTAATATGTGTGTACGTTTCCACAAATGAGTCGTACATCAGTTATGGTATAATATAATATATATAGTATATAACTATATACGTCCCCTCCAGTTGTAAAGAGAGAGAGCCCCAGATATTATTTCAACCAGTTTGAGAGACTTAGATATAATGTTATATTCTGCACACAGCAATGCAACAGGTAGGCAGTTTAAAAAAAAGAGCCAAATCCCCCTTTTTTGGCAACAATGAAAACACAGCACGTTGACAGGATACAGGAAGAGAACCCACCACTTCAAAAGATTCACACACCACTTCATAATAATCCCCCGCAATAGAAATCAGATGGTAAACCATCGATTTTTTTTATTTTTTTTTATTTCACCTTTATTTAACCAGGTAGGCTAGTTGAGAACAAGTTCTCATTTGCAACTGCGACCTGGCCAAGATAAAGCATAGCAGTGTGAACAGACAACACAGAGTTACACATGGAGTAAACAATAAACAAGTCAATAACATGGTAGAAAAAAAAGAGAATCTATATACAATGTGTGCAAAAGGCATGAGGTAGGCAATAAATCGAATAATTACAATTTAACAGATTAACACTGGAGTGATAAATCATCAGATGATCATGTGCAAGAAGAGATACTGGTGTGCAAAAGAGCAGAAAAGTAAATAAATAAAAGCAGTATGGGGGGTGAGGTAGGTAAATTGGGTGGGTAGTTTACAGATGGACTATGTACAGCTGCAGCGATCGGTTAGCTGCTCGGATAGCAGATTTTTAAAGTTGTTGAGGGAGATAAAAGTCTCCAACTTCAGATATTTTTGCAATTCGTTCCAGTCGCAGGCAGCAGAGAACTGGAAGGAAAGGCGTCCAAATGAGGTTTTGGCTTTAGGGATGATCAGTGAGATACACCTGCTGGAGCGCGTGCTGCGGGTGGGTGTAGCCATCGTGACCAGTGAACTGAGATAAGGCGGCACTTTACCTAGCATAGCCTTGTAGATGACCTGGAGCCAGTGGGTCTGACGACGAACATGTAGCGAGGGCCAGCCGACTAGGGCATACAGGTCGCAGTGGTGGGTCGTATAAGGTGCTTTAGTAACAAAACGAATGGCACTGTGATAAACTGCATCCAGTTTGCTGAGTAGAGTATTGGAAGCTATTTTGTAGATGACATCGCCGAAGTCGAGGATCGGTAGGATAGTCAGTTTTACTAGGGTAAGTTTGGCGGCGTGAGTGAAGGAGGCTTTGTTGCGGAATAGAAAGCCGATTCTTGATTTGATTTTGGATTGGAGATGTTTGATATGAGTCTGGAAGGAGAGTTTGCAGTCTAGCCAGACACCTAGGTACTTATAGATGTCCACATATTCTAGGTCGGAACCGTCCAGGGTGGTGATGCTAGTCGGGCGTGCGGGTGCAGGCAGCGAACGGTTGAAAAGCATGCATTTGGTTTTACTAGCGTTTAAGAGCAGTTGGAGGCCACGGAAGGAGTGTTGTATGGCATTGAAGCTCGTTTGGAGGTTAGATAGCACAGTGTCCAAGGAAGGGCCGGAAGTATATAGAATGGTGTCGTCTGCGTAGAGGTGGATCAGGGAATCGCCCGCAGCAAGAGCAACATCATTGATGTATACAGAGAAAAGAGTCGGCCCGAGAATTGAACCCTGTGGTACCCCCATAGAGACTGCCAGAGGACCGGACAACATGCCCTCCGATTTGACACACTGAACTCTGTCTGCAAAGTAGTTGGTGAACCAGGCAAGGCAGTCATTAGAAAAACCGAGGCTACTGAGTCTGCCGATAAGAATATGGTGATTGACAGAGTCGAAAGCCTTGGCCAGGTCGATGAAGACGGCTGCACAGTAATGTCTTTTATCGATGGCGGTTATGATATCGTTTAGTACCTTGAGCGTGGCTGAGGTGCACCCGTGACCGGCTCGGAAACCGGATTGCACAGCGGTAAAGGTACGGTGGGATTCGAGATGGTCAGTGATCTGTTTGTTGACTTGGCTTTCGAAGACCTTAGATAGGCAGGGCAGGATGGATATAGGTCTGTAACAGTTTGGGTCCAGGGTGTCTCCCCCTTTGAAGAGGGGGATGACCGCGGCAGCTTTCCAATCCTTGGGGATCTCAGATGATACGAAGGAGAGGTTGAACAGGCTGGTAATAGGGGGTGCGACAATGGCGGCGGACAGTTTCAGAAATAGGGGGTCCAGATTGTCAAGCCCAGCTGATTTGTATGGGTCCAGGTTTTCCAGCTCTTTCAGAACATCTGCTATCTGGATATGGGTAAAGGAGAAGCTGGGGAGGCTTGGGCGAGTAGCAGCGGGGGGGGCGGGGCTGTTGGCCAAGGTTGGAGTCGCCAGGAGGAAGGCATGGCCAGCCATTGAGAAATGTTTGTTGAAGTTTTCGATTATCACGGACTTATCAGTGGTGACCGTGTTACCTAGCCTCAGTGCAGTGGGCAGCTGGGAGGAGGTGCTCTTGTTTTCCATGGACTTTACAGTATCCCAGAACTTTTTGGAGTTAGAGCTACAGGATGCAAATTTCTGCTTGAAAAAGCTGGCCTTTGCTTTCCTGACTGACTGCGTGTATTGGTTCCTGACTTCCCTGAACAGTTGCATATCGCGGGGGCTCTTCGATGCTATTTCAGTTCGCCACAGGATGTTTTTGTGCTGGTCGAGGGCAGTCAGGTCTGGAGTGAACCAAGGGCTATATCTGTTCTTGGTTCTGCATTTTTTGAACGGAGCATGCTTGTCTAATATGGTGAGGAAGTAACTTTTAAAGAATGACCAGGCATCCTCAACTGACGGGATGAGGTCAATATCCTTCCAGGGTACCCGGGCCAGGTCGATTAGAAAGGCCTGCTCGCAGAAGTGTTTTAGGGAGCGTTTGACAGTGATGAGGGGTGGTCGTTTGACCGCGGACCCGTGGCGGATACAGGCAATGAGGCAGTGATCGCTGAGATCTTGATTGAAGACAGCAGAGGTGTATTTGGAGGGCAGGTTGGTCAGGATAATGTCTATTAGGGTGCCCATGTTTACGGATTTTGTACCTGGTGGGTTCCTTGATGATTTGTGTGAGATTGAGGGCATCAAGCTTGGATTGTAGGACTGCCGGGGTGTTAAGCATATCCCAGTTTAGGTCACCTAACAGAACAAACTCTGAAGCTAGATGGGGAGCGATCAATTCACAGATGGTGTCCAGGGCACAGCTGGGAGCTGAGGGGGGTCGGTAGCAGGCGGCAACAGTGAGAGACTTATTTCTGGAGAGATTAATTTTTAAAATTAGAAGTTCGAACTGTTTGGGCATAGACCTGGAAAGTATGACAGAACTTTGCAGGCTATCTCTGCAGTAGATTGCAACTCCTCCCCCTTTGGCAGTTCTATCTTGACGGAAAGTGTTATAGTTGGGTATGGAAATCCCAGAATTTTTGGTGGCCTTCCTAAGCCAGGATTCGGACACGGCAAGGACATCAGGGTTGGCAGAGTGTGCTAAAGCGGTGAGTAAGGCAAACTTAGGGAGGAGGCTTCTGATGTTGACATGCATGAGGCCAAGGCTTTTTCGATCACAGAAGTCAACAAATGAGGGTGACTGGGGACATGCAGGGCCTGGGTTTACCTCCACATCACCCGAGGAACAGAGGAGTAGTAGGATGAGGGTGCGGCTAAAGGCTATCAAAACTGGTCGCCTAGAGCGTTGGGGACAAAGAATAAAAGGAGCAGATTTATGGGCGTGGTAGAATAGATTCTGGGCATAATGTGCAGACAGGGGTATGGTGGGGCACGGGTACAGCGGAGGCAAGCCCAGGCACTGGGTGATGATAAGAGAGGTTGTATCTCTGGACATGCTGGTCTCAATGGGTGAGGTCACCGCATGTGTGGGGGGTGGGACAAAGGAGGTATCAGAGGTACGGAGAGTGGAACTACGGGGTCCATTGCAAACCAAAACAATGATAATGATAACTAGCCTGAACAACAGTATGCAAGGCATATTGATATTTGAGAGAGACATACAATAAGGCATAAAGTGATTGCAGGTCTTGATTGGGAGAGCTAGCTAAAACAACAGGTAAGATAACAGCAGCAATAACAGGGTGCTAGTCTAACACAGCAACAACAGGTAAAAATGGCGACGACTAGGCAGAGAGGGTCGGATTAACTACACACAGATCCTGAGTTAAAGCACAGAGCCGACAGATAAAACACAAATAAACGGAATGGAGTACCGTGAATTAATGGACAGTCAAGCAGGCATCAGCTATGTAGCCAAGTGATCATAGTGTCCAGGGGGCAGCCGTAGATGGAGCAGGGAGGCCTCCACTAAGCTAGCACGCGGCGTTTAAAGTTAGTAGCCCGGGGGGTGGTCTGCTCAGACGGAGGGGGTCTGCTCAGACGTGGTCGTGTCGACAGAGAATCCAAGCCGGATGGCGATGGCGAAAGAGAGGTTGTGAATTGTAGAATTGTATTTGCTAACTGGTGCTAGCTTCGTGGCAGTGGCGCTAGCTGCGCTAGCTGCAAGCTAGCTGTGAGGATCAGAAGTAGTGGCTCAGGGATTACGGCAGGAATCCGGCGTTGTTGTCGAGAGACAGTCCGATGCTGGTAAATTGGTGAGTAATATCCAGGCTAATAACAGGGCTGGTGTCTGTGCAGAAGGTAAAAGCTGCTAGCAGCGGCAAAAAATGGCTAAATTAGCTTGTAGCTGATTTAGACCAGTTGTGATGGATTGGCAGGGCTCTGTGTCGGCAAAAAAAGGTCCAGTCCAATTGGCAAAAGAGGTATTGTAGCCCAAGAATTCGCTGGTAGACCTCTTCGGCTAGCTGGCAGATGGGCCTAGCTCGAGGCTAGCTCAAGGCTAACTGGTGCTTGCTTCGGGACAGAGGTGTTAGCCAGTAGTAGCCACTCGGTTGCAGCTAGCTAGCTGTGATGATACGGTGTAATTGTCCAGAGCTTGCGTCAGGAATCCGGTGATGTGGTAGAGAAAAAGCAGTCCTATATGCTCTGGGTTGATATCGCGCTTGCAGACTGGCAGGTATTGGCCCGAGCTGAAGCTGGCTGTGTCCGAGTTAAGGGTGAAGACCGCAGCAGTGGCTAACTGACTACTAGCTAGTAGCTAGTTATCTGGCTAGCTTCTGATTGGGGTTACGGTTCTAAAGTATAAAAAAATAGCAGGTCCGTACCACATTGGGTGAGGCGGAATGTAGGAATGTATATTCAGTTCCTAGATGGAAAGTGAAATTAAAATATATACGAAATGTATACGAAAAATACGAGGACTATTTACACGGGACAAGACAAGACAAACACACGTCCGACTGCTACGCCATCTTGGATTCCGATCGATGCCAGGGGCTCAGCCTGATGAGGACTGCCTAACTGCCGTGGACAGCTCCTGAAGAGTAATGCCAGAGTCCAAAGCAGCTCCCTGCTCAGGGCCCAATTGAGGAAGTCCATGTAACAACTATTCAGCACACAGAGGATCACAATCCTCCGCCTTATAGAGGTCAGAGTAGAAATCCACGGCATGTTGGAGCATCTCACCGTCATCCGTGGTCACCTTCCCATCAGGGAGACGAAGGCAGACCATCTGTTTACGTTGCAATGTCGACTGCCCTAGCTAAAAAAAAAACACTAGGAGCATCCATATCCTTGAGGGTAGCAAAGCGAGACCTAATCAAGGCACCCTTCTATCTTTTATGTAAAAACGACCTCAGTTCATGTCTCTTGTCCTATAAGTTCATGGCTTATCCGGGGTCATCTTGAGTGAGATTTGATGTCCTGTTCAAGGGCCCTGATAGTCTCTACAACTTCAATACTAGACAGAGCAGTGTACCTTTGACAAAACACACATATTTGGGCCTTCCCAACCTCCCACCATTGTCTCAAGGACTCAAAATTCCATTTAATAACTCTCCATTCTTACCCAAAACAACAAAAACTTTTCACAAAACAAGGCGTCATGTAATAACTTAACATTAAAATACCAATAAGGGGATGACCTTCGTGGACAGAACAAGTGAATATCAACAGTAACAATATGGTGATCAGAAAAACCCACAGGAGCAATGTCACACCTTCCAACCCTACTACAGTAGTGCTCAGATACACACAACCTGTCTAACCTTCCAACCCTACTACAGTAGTGCTCAGATACACACAACCTGTCTAACCTTGCTGCACTGACACCACCTTCATTAACTTTTAGCCATGTGTACTGCCTAACTTTTGCATTTCTTACTCTTCACACATCAGAAAGCTCAAACTCAGTTAATAGACCAGGCAGGCAAGTGGCTGACCGCAGGTGAGGTTCTTCAGCAGTGCGATCAGCAGTAAAATCCACTGTACAGTTCCAGTCCCCCCCTAAAACCATACACCCCTCTTGGTCTTAAGGTTTCCTTTAAGAAGGATCAAATACAGAAAAATGCACCCTATGAGGCATGATAATTATCAATGTTTTAATTTAATTTAATAAGCATGACGCTTATGGCCAACATCCCCACATACTGACTTTCAACGATAACTCCAAAGTCTGCTCCGGTGAGTCCAAAAACATAAACACCTGTCGCCGAAACGACATAACCTGTTTCAGCTTTGCTTTATCTTGGCCAGGTCGCAGTTGTAAATGAGAACTTGTTCTCAACTAGCCTACCTGGTTAAAAAAAGGTGAAATCAAAAAAATAAACAAATAAAAAAGAACCTGGTGTTTGCAACCCAGCGGGACAATTTTAATTGAACTTGCAAACTTCCAAACCGCAATAACTTGCGCTCCAATAGCTCATTGAGAATAAAAGGTGGTACATTCGAAATCGTAACCCTTGTTGACGGAGAAAAAAGTGGCGTAACTTGAATAAACATACCTTTAAGAAGTACGCCATGCTCAACCATACGATCTACAAGACGCTCTTCTTTAAGAAAAACCACCACCGCTTTATTCATCCGCGACGTATAAGTAACATTTTCATAGCCTACCTTCTCTCCTACGGCGACCAAAAACTCCTCCACAGTGACAGTAGCTTCAGTAACACACGTGTCGAAGTGACAGGGACGGCGTCCCCATGGGGGTCGCCATCCCCACCAAAACCAGGGCAATTCCAACAAGAAATACAATACACCTAATTCTACCACTGGAGAAAACATCATAATGCATAGAAAAAGCTAAACCACCAAGAAAAGAGAATAAAAAGATAACACAGGCGATCTAACTCCAGACACCACTCACACTCGCTCATACAACTCCCAGCATGCACCAACACTCCCAGCATGCAGAGAGAGAAAGAAAGAGTGAGAGAGAGTGAGAGAGAGAGAGAGAGAGAGAGAGAGAGAGAGAGAGAGAGAGAGAGAGAGAGAGAGAGAGAGAGAGAGAGAGAGAGAGAGAGAGAGAGGGAGAGAGAGAGAGAGAGAGAGAGAGAGAGAGAGAGATGAGTGAATAGCTGTAGCCCAGGGAAGAAGTTACAACATTCTCTCTCTTAAACAACATCTGAACTACCTGCAACAGCCAGATGCCCCGCGGCTCATTAGCTATGCAAATGTGGCACACCTGACATTCGTCTTAATGGGAGCCAACCAATACTCCACAGTGAGGCGGCCATCAGTCATCCCGTATTGGATTACGCCAGACAATGGAATTGGATATGCTAATGTATGCATATCATTGCAGGTAAAGTGACATGATATCCTGCAGCAGTGCATCAGAGTGAGTTAAGGGAGGGGCCCTCACCATAGCAACATGTAGGGTGGGGAGGGGCCAGGGTGCTCTGGGTGTTACGCAACACCACAGCAGGGTGGACACAAAACAATGTCATCGTTTATACACAGCTGCTATCTTCCTCATAACACTGCCAACAATCCTGTATATTCAACGCTGTAGATGTAGTTACGTAAGGGGTCTTTGATTTCTCTCTCTATTTTCTCACCTCTATTTCTATTTTTCTCCCTTTCTTCCTCTCCTCCTACTTTCTTTCCCTCCCTTTTTTCCACCTCTCCTCTCTCCCCCGCTCCACCCCTCACCCCTTGCTGTGTCTCTGGCCGTGCTTAGTGGGCGCGGGCCGCTGTGATCCTCTGTGAGCGCTCTCAGGATTGGCCCTGATGATGCATCACCAGCTGGAAGGCACAGAAGAAGAGAGAGAAGAGAAGCGATCTAGCTATCTCCTCCAACAGTTCACTGAGGATCAGTGGTGTTCTCCTGCTTTCATCTCAGCAGCTCTCGACGAGCTGCACCTGCATGCCCTTTATCTGAGCCCACACTCTCCATCCATCTATTCCATCTATCTACTCATCCATCTATTCCTCCATTCATCCATCCAGTCTGGCTCTGCACATACAGCAGACACAGATACAGCATTGTTGGCGACAAAAAACACTTGTTAAGGATTTTGCCCCGTGAGAAATGTTGCTGTGGGTTGCAACACACAGCACTTTCATCACTATTTCCCTTTCCTCTATTTCTCTGTTTGTGATGGAGACATCCCTCACACATGTATGTCTGAATGCCACTCTTCATGACCCCAGCACTGGTCCCCCCTCTCCTTAATGTGTGGGTGGAACGTTCCCAGCCATTGGGAGGCACCTCGGAACACTGCAGCATTCCGTATTCCATCCATGATTTCCCTGGGCACCCATAAAGCATTGCACCAAATCTGGGATCCAGTTCCCTGGTGACCCGGCCGTACCGCGAATCCCCGAAGTTCCTCGCTGACGTCACGCCATGAATATCAGCCTTCCTATTCCGAAGCCATGTGGAGGTAATCGTTGCCCCGGCCGACTCCTGGGAGATGAAATCCCCCTTTCTCTCTCAGGTTTTCAATAATGGCCCATTAAGCTGATGCATGTAGAGTTGACGTCATAATAACATGGGTTCTTTTAAACTGCAGTTTGGATCACCGCCAGTTAGGAGGGTTCGACTCCTCCAGGTTAGGTGGCTTTTGTTGATTCAATGCTTAATCTTTACATATCAAACACAATCCACTCTGAAGAGATCGATACTGAATGGATGAACGGTGTGGACGTCCGGGCTGGCATTATTCCCCGCTGACGGTGAAGCACGTCTTTATCTCCCATTTCTCAATGACCTCTTCTAGTTGTTAAGAGCAGGTCACGCACCAAACTTTCCCAGTTCCTAGGAGAGACACAAAAGCACATTCATGCCCCTGGCCGCTGAAAATTATTCGACGTCTACTCTCTTAACTCTCTCCCCCTCTCCCTCGTTCCCTTTATTCTCTCTCACAATTTCTCTTTCTCTTCAATCCCTCTTGCTCTGACTCTCTTTCTCTCCCTCTCTCTCTTTCTCTCTCTCTCTCCCCCCCTCCTGCTATGAAACATTTAGAGATGCCCTGAGCCTTGGTATCTACCGGTCAACCTGCTCCAATGGTCTCTCTACTATCTTTTTATTTCTCCCAGTATTTCTCTGTGTTCTCTCATATTTTCTGTTTTGTGGCACTGGAGCAAGAGCCTCTAAACCCCTAAATAATGGATAGAGTTGACACTCGGCCATTAGTATCACTATATTCCTATAGTGTACAAGAGATGCATTGTTCTTATATCTGACTGAATGGGTAAATGATGCAATACGTTACCACTATAGGTTAAGTCCTATGAGATCCAATCAGCAGTGAGGCAAAAAGCTATGAAATAGTCTCTCTTTGTTAAAAATACGGCTCTGCCAGAGTGGAACTGGAATTTGTTGATAAAGAACCTTCCCTTTATATCTTAAATGCCTTTCATTTGTTATGGAAGTTTATCTTGCCGTTTTGTAAGACACAGAATACAAAGTAAAACTAATAAAGGCATGGTAAAAAAAAAAACGTCAAACTGACACCTGTAAAATACTGTAAAACGGCACGCACACACACATACACATGATGGAGCCGCAGGAGAGAGGGTCAAGAGCTTCAAGTTCCTCACTGAGGACTTAACATGGTCCTCTCACACCAGCACAGTTGTGAAGAAGGCACAAAAGCCTTCTAATTTTCCCTCAGGAGGCTGAAGAGATTTGCATGGCCCTACAGATCCTCAAGAACGTTTACAGGTGCACCATCGAGAGCATTCTGACTGGTTGTATCACTGCCTGGTATGACAACTGCACCACCCTTGATGGCAAGGCCGTATAGCGTGTGGTGCGGACGGCCCAGCGGCTCACTGGTGGCTCCCAGCCATCCAGGACATTCGTGTCAGGCCCGAAAAATTGCCGGTAACCCCAGCCATGGACTGTTCTCTCTGTTTCCCTCCGGCAGGCGGTACCAGAGCATCGGACCAACAGGCTCCGAGACAGCTTCTTTCCCTAAGTCTTAAGACTGCTGAACAGCTAACAACAGCTGCCCACCCTCTTCCACAGACTATCTGCACTGACTCTATGATCACCCACAGGTCTTTATCCACACAGTCACACACACATTCACTGCCCCCCCCCCCCACACACACACACACACATACACCGACACTCACACACTCACAACTGATGCTGTACACACTCACCACGCCCACTGCTGCTATTTTGATTATTATTTGTCAGGTTTTGGCCAAGACTGTTCGGGTTTTGGTCACTAGATGTCCCCATTGCACCTTTTTTGTACCTTTTGTTTTTTCTTGCTCTAATTATTGTTTGCATCTGTGGGTCGTTCCCTTGTTTGTATTTAAACCCTGTGTGTTCCTCAGTTCCTTGCTCAGTGTTTGTAAGTTAGCACCCAGCCCCAGCCCAAGCCTTGTTTTATACAGATATTTCTCTTGTTGGATTTTCCAGAGGTTCTCTGGTTTAGTTCTTGTGTATTATTTGAGTAGTCTTTTGAGGTTTGTTTTTCCCTGCTGTTTTTTACCACTTTGTGGAGTTTCTTTTGTATTTTGGAGGATTTCCATTTTGTGCCTCTTGGCTTTATTTTTGGACATTGTGGATTTAGTTTCTTTGCCTGAAGATTTTGTTCTTTAATTAAACCACCATCTCTAGTACTGCTGTGTCTGCCTCATCTTCTGGGTTCTGACGATTATTAGTGACTGTTTCTCGCACCGGGTCCTGACAATTATTGACTATTATCACCATTAGTATTTATCCTGCGACCAGTCACTTTAACCTGTTGACATATACATACCTCAATCACTCCAGTACACCTGCACACTGGAATCATGGTACTGCCACTGACCTGTATGTAGCTTGTATTCTCATCTTAGTTTTTTCTTCTCTCGTATTTCTCCTGTGTTTTCTATATTAGTAATTGTATTACTGCATTATTGGAAATAGCTGCAAGTAACCATTTCACTGTACTGTTTTACAACTGCTGTATCCTGTGCACATGACAAATACATGTTGAAACTTCAATACACACACGCATACACACGCAAACCAATGCACACATGCATACACACACACACACACACACACACACACACTGACATGAAAACGGTAAAGTAAGGAGTTCTGTCTGCATTACGCTACCCACTCCCAAACAGATATGTTTACTAGCCCTTCTGTTTCCTCTGTGTTAATGTGTCAGCAGTGACTCGGGGCTATGACAGCCTCCTCTGATGTCTTGGAAGGCTGTACTGACTCCTGCAGGATGTTGAGGAGGAACTGTGGGAGCATCTGGTGAGAGAAAGCACTGCTACGGAACCCTCCTCTTCAAAGCAGCCATGCAGCAGCGTCTGCATTTCTCCCACTGCGCTCATATATCCTCAGCAAAGCTGACAGTACTATCACCTGATCATTTTATCTGATATCATTGTGTAGATATACGTTTCAAACACAGGAGGTTGGTGGCACCTTAATTGGAGATAACAGGCTCGTGGTAATGGCTGGAGCGGAATTGAATACATCAAACACATGGTTTAATGCCATTACATTCACTCCGTTCCAGCCATTATTAAGAGCCGTCCTCCCCTCAGCAGCCTCCAAGACAAAACGCACCAAACACACAATATATTTGTTGCCAAACGCCATGGGAGTGGCTCTGCAGAAATTTGAGAAACAATAATAATAATAATAATATTTCATTTCATTTGTGAAGTGCTTTTCTCACACCCAAGGAAAAACAATTATAATAAAAAGATAAATCCAAAACACAGAACATTGCAAGCAGATCCGGTGGACAGGAAAACAGAATTAACATACAGTAGGTCCTTGAAAGCTTTCATGAACAGCTCAGTCTTTAGCTGTACCTTAAACGAGGCCAGAGACTCTGCAGCCCTGACAGTGACTGGAAGTGCGTTCAGATGATGTGTTGTTTGCAGTGGGGCCGCACTTTCCATGCAAATGGGGCTGGTAGTGAGAAGAGGTTGGCGTGAAGACAGCTTGTTGTGTGTGGGGGTGAATGCAGTATCTTCACTGAGGAAAACACTGACTGAGGAGCTGGGGGTTGTTGACGTTTGTGTTGCAACCACTTGT